>NW_012103166.1:423512-542099 GCF_000951045.1 Mandrillus leucophaeus
TCTCTCTCTCTCTCTCTCTCTCTCTCTTTCTTTCTTTCTTTCTTTCTTTCTTTTTGAGATGGAGTCTTGCTCTGTCACTGAGGCTGGAGTACAGTGGCGCAATCTCAGCTCACTGCAACCTCCGCCTTCTGGGTTCAAGTGATTCTCCTGCCTCAGCCTCCCAAATAGCTGGGACTATAGGTGCCCGCCACCATGCCCAGCTAATTTTTTGTATTTTTAGTAGAGATGGGGTTTCACCCTGTTAGCCAGGATGGTTTCAATCTCCTGACCTTGTGATCCGCCCACCTCCACTTCCCAAAGTGCTGGGATTACAGGTGTGAGCCATCACACCCAGCCATATTAGGTACATTTTCTACCATCCTATCAGGCAAAGATAATTTGAGACATAAAATTAAGAGGGAAGCCTCTACTTGTATTGAATTTGAAAACAGTGTAATAGAAAGACTGAATATAGATAACAGAGCCCCTGCAGGGGATGGGAATTAGAGACCACCTTCCGTTGACAGATGAGAAAACAGGCAGTTCAGAGAGGTTCAGTGACTTGTCAAGGGTGAGAATGGGAAGACTAACCTTAACCTGGCAGGCTCCTTAGCCACTACTCTCCCTACTGCATTCTGCTGTTTCCCAGTTGCATGGCTGAGGCCAGCACAGATTGAAGATGCTGTTACTCCAAAGCCTTATAGGCCCCAAGACTTTTTTATTGCTAGCACACTATAGGCAGCAAGCCTCATTTCGGACCACTGGGGCTGAGGCTGATACTCTTCTGGCCTTAGGGGGAATTGATTCACAGGCTCAGGCAGGCTGGGGCCTGCAGGTAGAGGTTATTTGGGCTTTAACTGTGAAAGGCTGGGGACATAACAAAGGCAGAGAACCTGAGGCTTGTCTGATGTGTATTTAACCCAGGAGAAGAGGACAGTGTACACTTCTGCGTGTATGGGTCAGGAAGACAAACCCTGGAACGAATCCAGATGTGCCCCAAAATGCCAAAGCCAAGCAAAAGGGATTTTCAAGCTATGTTTGGGAGTAAGAAGCAGAAATTAGAAAGGGATAATCCTCACCCTCTTGCTCTTTGAGAAGTGTGTAATGTTTTTTGAGACAGAGTCTCGCTCTTGTCACCCAGGCTAGAGTGCAGTGGCGCAATCTCGGCTCACTGCAACCTCTGCCTTCCTAGTTCAAGTGATTCTCCTGCCTCAGCCACCCGAGTAGTGGGGATTACAGGTGCCCGCCACCATGCCCAGCTAATTTTTGTATTTTTAGTAGAGACAGGGTTTCACCATGTTGGCCAGGCTGGTCTCAAACTCCTGACCTCAGGTGATCCACCCACCTCAGCCTCCCAAAGTGCTGGGATTACAGGTATGAGCCACCACGCGCGGCCGAGAAGAGTGTAATGTTAGTAAAGAATGGAAACAATGCAGAGTTACTTTGATCTCTAGTAAGGGAATGGTGTTTAACTGGAGAGGTTAGAAGAAACAGAGAGAAGAAATTGAAGCCCACCTGAGGGAGGAGTTAGTAAAAGCACACATTGCTGCTTTTTCTGAGTTTTGGGCTTGAAAGAATTACATAACAAGGGATTGCCTAATCAGTGTTTATGTTTAATACATTATGTTTATGTAGGGCTTTTCTGTTACGAAAAGTTTGTCATTTCAATAATCAACTATTTCAATTCCATAAACATTCATATGCAAAGCTCATATACAAAGCACAGCCACTTTTCCCCACTCAAATTGGATGATACAACCTCTAAACATGTCTTTTCTAAACATAAATGAAGCACACCCTGCTTCTCCTCCTGCGTTATGAAGGGCTCTTGATGCACCTATACCATGTGCCAGGAAAGTGAAGCTGTAGATGACATAAAGCATCTCCCTGAGGAGTCAGTTACTGGAGAATTTAGGTGTGTACATGTATGGGAGGGAGAGAGGTGTGCGCTTCTATATTAAAACCAACAGCTATTTTGTGGAGTAGAGGACAAAGTCTGTTCCATCAAGCTGCTTTTAGGCTTCATTATGGGCAGGTCTTGGTGCAATAGGATGTCTTTTTGGTGGTAAAGTTTAAAAAGCACTAAATCTTAACCTGGACACTCAGACTAATGCAATAATTTGTAGGCAAATTAAAATGTCACTATCCTGGCAGGGTGGTGCACACCTGTAGTTCTGGCTACTCAGGAGGTTGAGGTGGGAGGGTTGCTTGAGTCCAGGAATTCTGGGCTGTAGTGTGCTATGCTGATCCAGTGCCTGCACTAAGTTCTGTATCAATATGGTAACCTATCGGAAGTGGGCGACCAGCAGGTTGCCTAAGGAGAGGCGAACCGACCCAGGTCAGAAAAGAAACAGGTCAAAACTCCCAAGCTCACCAGTAGTGAGATCACACCTGTGAACAGCCACTGCATGCCAGCCTGGGCAATATCACTGTCTCTAAAAAAACAAAACAAAAACAAAAACAAAAAACTTTACTAAGTCATGCACCACTTATTTGGAATTTGTAATAATCTGAATAAGTCCTATAGTCTGGTTATAGTCATAATGCAAAAATAATGATGAAATGCTTTATTTTTTCAGTTCTATGGTGATTTAAATACTAAAGAAAACATTTTTTAAAACTTCAAATACATTATAAGCAGTAATTTATGTTCAAATATGTAATGCACAAATTTGAAGTATCCTTGTCTATTCACCAAAGCAGATGTGGAAAGTTGATCAGTCTCATTTGAATTACATCACACGTTTGAATATTTATAAAACTTCCTTTGATTTATTTAACAATATTCTTGTAATCAAGGCTTTTCCTTCACTGTTTCCCTCTTCTTGTCATTCATGATAATCAGTGAGGTTTAGATCACTAACCACCCCCCGTTTCCTACCACACAAACCTTCCAAAGAAGGCGTGGTTTCCTAGCTTGAAATTGGGCAAGTTGTAACAGCGTCATTGCATTGAAGTTCCCCAACATGATTACCCTTGAAATGACCTCGTTAGCTTCAATTGTGAGGGGAAAACTTGGCAAACAATAATAATTCGATGGGCCATTTCCCATCAAAACCCTGACACATCTGGTAATCATTTCTTGTCCTGAATCATTTATTCAATTTAGGTTGAAAAAGATTGTCACAAATTTCACTTCTATGGTAAACAAAACAAACAAAGCAAACAAACATTTGCACATTCATTCCCAACTTTAGTGAATTCCCTACTATGAGGGTGGCAAATCCTATATAAAGTTCACTTGCTGTGAACACTATGTGTTGTAAACACACTGGAGTTTTTAATTCTCAACATTGCTTTAGCTACATTTATCCCATGCCTTACTGTTTTCTGGGTATCAGTTCTACTCGCCTCGCCCCATGGCTTAAGACCAGAGGAGCAAGTTGTGTGTGCAATGGAAAGCATGTTGTCTTGACCACAGTGGAAGGACTGTGTGTGGCTTTGGGAATATTCACCTCACTTCTCTGGGCTTCAGTTTCCCCATCTTTAACATGTGTGAGTTGGATATGCACCATCTTTTTGATGACTGTCAGCTCCAAGAGTACCTGCTTCTACAGTGTGAAGCAAGGAGAGGTCAAATTAGAAAGATGATGGAGGCTGGGGCAAGTAGTTGCAGGAGGACTTTGAATGCAAGACTGAAGAGCTTAGATTTTCCATGATAGGCAGAGGTATCAATTTAGGCTCCTGAGGGGCAGGCGGAAGTGATGACAGTGGTGTGAGAGTTAGATAAATCTGACAAGTGTGTAAGATGCACTAGAGTGGATTTAGGGATGTGACACATACACTGTAATAGCAAAGTCAAGGCAAATATTCCCTCATTAGTTTTACCACCCAGAAGGGAAAAGATTCCACTCCAGTCTTCTTGAAGAGATACTTAAATAAGAAATTGTAAGCTAAGAGGAAAATACAGGGTAGAGGGCTTAACTTTTTGCTGTCTACCAATAGTCATCTTGCCCACATCCCCTATACAAGTACAGGCCTTTAGAGTTTTCAAATACTTTTCACAGGTGCTGCCTCATTTCATCCCCCTCAAGAATCAAATATTTTCCAACAACAGAAAGAGTCCTAATCCAGGGCCAAGAAGCAGCAGACCACACAGACTCTTTTAGGCCACCTGGTCACATGAGCATTTCTTTATGGAATGGTTTACTGATGGCTACTTAGAGCAGGTACTCTTGAGGAGTGGCCATGAGTAATGAAGCATGGAAGTCCATCTACCTCCTGGAGCCACATGAATGGCAAGTGGATCTCTGGCCTTCTGGATATCCCCATGAGTGCACATTGACTCAGTTATATAGTACAACCTTTTGGGAAGTGAGAGTGCCTCCCACAGCCAAGTGCTTTACAGGGCAGCTATCCTCTCATCTGAAGGTAGACTAGGCATATATCACATGATAGCTCTCATAGGCAAAGATATAGGTTGAAAATGACCTGACAATTCTACTTTATAGGTGTGGCTACCTTAAGTGCTTTGTCTTAACACTTAAGACTTAAACTGGCTGGGCGCAGTGGCTCACACCTGTAATCCCAGCACTTTGGGAGGCCGAGGCGGGCAGAACACGAGGTCAGGAGCTCAAGACCAGCCTGACCAACACAGTGAAACCCCATCTCTACTAAAAATACAAAAATTAGCTGGGTGTGGTGGCACGTGCCTGTGGTCCCAGCTACTCAGGAGGCTGAGGCAGGAGAATCACTTGAACCTGGAAGGCAGAGGTTGCAGTGAGCCAAGATCACGCCACTGTACTCCAGCCTGGGTGACAGAGCAAGACTGTCTCAAAAAAAAAAAAAAAAAAAAAAAAAGACGTAAACTTCCTCCCCAAGGATTTGCCTAGACTAAGGTGGTTTCCAATTTTCCAGATCATTAAATGGCAAAATGCCCAGTTCCTACTATTTTATTTTCAGGTAGCCTTCAGCAAGTTCCTCGTCAACAGTCTGTAAGGCCATGTCTAATATAGGCTACCTTCCCTCTTGTGGGTGATAGGAGGCTCTTTTGCCATCCACAGTGGAATTTGATTTCTTTTTTTTTTTTTTTTTGAGATGGAGTTTGGCTCTTGTTGCCCAGGCTGGAGTGCAATGGCGCGATCTTGGCTCACTCCAAGTTCTGTCTCCCAGGTTCAAGCAATTCTTCTGCCTCAGCCCCCTGAGTAGCTGGGGCTACAAACTCCTGACCTCAGGTGATCCACCCACCCACCTCAGCCTCCCAAAGTGCTGGGATTACAGGCATGAGCCACCGCGTCCAGCCTTGATTTTTATTTTTTTTGGCAAATCATCATTTGGCTGTCAGCATAGTATGTATCCTCTTCCTAAATCAATGCGATCCTAATTTTGGCAGGGAACAAGTTGTTTTTTTAGGGAGCATGATGAAGCTTCTTTCATAAGTAATCATTTGGATGCCAATAGATTATAGCCTCATCACTAAAGCTCAAGGCAAGGATCCAGTCTCTCTTTTAAATGGGAATCTGGCAAAAGCATTGAGGTTTGTCCCCATATTCACTGGGTCTTTGGCCACTTTCCAGAGGGGAAAAAATCTATTAGATTCCTTGTAAGGCTTCAGCCAGTCTAAAATTCGCAACTTTTGACTCACTCCCTTTGGAGATAAGTTTTGCTGTATCTTTGACAAAATCCTATAGATTACCATTAACCTTGCAGTTGTACAAAATATCAGCATGGATTATTTCAATTTGGTTTGTCTTGCTCTGTCGCCCAGGCTGGAGTGCAGTGGCATGATCTAGTCTCACTGCAACCTCCGTATCCGGGGTTCATGCGGTTCTCCTGCCTCCTGAGTAGCTGGGACTACTGCACCCAGCTAATTTTTCTATTTTTTAGTAGAGGCAGGGTTTTACTATGTTGGCCAGGCTGGTCTCGAACTCCTGACCTCAAGCGATCTGCTGGCCTCGGCCTCCCAAAGTGCTAGGATTACAGGCATGAGCCACCACTGGTTTGTACCTTCTCTGTGAGGAAGATTCCAAACTACTGCTTAATGTTCCGTTCTACTAGCAAGTAATGCAAATCTTAATTTGGATAGAAGATAGTCACTTCTTGGCGTCCAGAGAGATCATCTTACTGGCTTCAAGTTACTCCTTCAAGACATTATTGGGGAGGGGGGGGAGGTCAGGACAATTTCTGTTTTGCGTTCAAGAGAAATATTTAGTATCCCCATACCTGCTGAATGTACTGTTACCTACAATTCCTGATTTCCTTAGCTTAAGTGTTCTATCTACTCAAAATTTCCCTGCAATGTGACTTTACCTTCATAATTCTGACCCTATATAGTTGTAGAGGCCTCTAAAGTCTTAATAATGAATCTAATATTCTTTGCAGTCTTTTAAAAAATTGATATGGTGGTCTACTGTCTCCCTTCTTTGACCTTTCTACTATTTCCACATCTTCACAGTCCTTAAAAGTGAGGGAGTCAAAGTCTCAATTCTGTTATGTAATTCCACTTTGTTTCTCATCTGCCTTGTCCATCCTTATAAAGTTAGTGATCAATCCTATGTGGGATTGTTCTCTTGATATAGCTCCAGATTTCCTTCTTGGCACTGGTTCAAGCACTGGTCTGAACCTTCCTCCTGCTTTGGGGATGGCACATAAATATCCTACTGGAATCTGTTAGCAAAGTAGGCGTATAGTGGCCTGCGGTAGCAGTAGTTTTCATTTGTCCAGTGTGCTGTTGCAGCCCTGTATCTTAAAAATTTTTTTTGTAATGGAACTCCTCTTTCTTATGGGGACATTTTCTACAAGGGTGGGTATATGGGATGGATCTGCCCAGTAGAGTATCCCATTGCTCACTTCAGCTATGCCCTGAACTTTTTTTTTTTTTAATTATTATTATACTTTACGTTCTAGGGTACATGTGCATAACGTGCAGGTTTGTTACATATGTATACTTGTGCCATGTTGGTGTGCTGCACCCATCAACTCGTCAGCACCCATCAACTCGTCATTTACATCAGGTATAACTCCCAGTGCAATCCCTCCCCCCTCCCACTGAACTCTTATGTATGTACACATGCCCTCATTTTCTTGGTATTCATCATATGCTATGTTGGGCCAGTAACAATACATCCATCTATTCACTCAACAAATATTTGTTGAGGACCTTCAAAATACCTAGCCTATATCTTTTTTCTTCCAAACCAGATTAAAAATTCTTCAGGGCACTGATAATGTCTTGTTTCTTTTTAAAAAATTCACTCTCAGGCTGGGTGTGGTGGCTCACGCCTGTAATCCCAGCACTTTGGGAGGCCGAGGCGGGTGGATCACCTGAGATTGGGAATTTGAGACTAGTCTGACCAACATGGAGAAGCCCCGTCTCTACTAAAAATACAGAATTAGCCAGGCGTGGTGGCACACGCCTGTAATCCCAGCTACTCGTGAGGCTGAGGCAGGAGAATCACTTGAACTCAGGAGGTGGCGGTTGCGGTGAGCTGAGATCGCGCCCTTGCACTCCAACCTGGGCAATAAGAGCAAAACTTCGTTTCTAAATAAATAAATAAATAAATAAATAAATAAATAAATTCACTCTCATTGAGTACAATACTTTGCACATAATAAGTATTTAGTAAGTGCTCACTAATTAAATTCCAATTGCAATCACATTTCTAATCTGGTGGGACTCTATATGTACATCTTTCCTTTTAAAAAATCTTGTATCCATATATCAAATGCCATGAACATTGTTCTGTATTCCAAGAGTATCAGTGTCCAAGGCATCTACTTATTTTAATGCAATTATTAAACAACAATTACTATAACATATAAAGGAGTAAACAGTTAAATGAGAAAAAGGACCATGAGAAAAAAAAGGAAGTCACGTTATAAATTACTCTCATTTTATGAGACTTCTCTTGCCTGCTCAGACCATACCTTCATGCTTTTTCTTTAATATTATTCCAAGAACATAGTGGAATGCCATGTACCTGTGGCTGCTCAATACTTTTTCATCAATGTGGTAAAGTTGAGCTAGAAAAGGTAATTATAGTTTTCTCTGCTTCCATTTTTTATTTTTATTTTTTTTGTGAGAGGGTCTCTCTGTCACCCAGGCTGGAGTGCAGTGGCACAATCACAGCTCACTGCAGCCTTGACCTCCTAGGCTCAAGTGATCCTCCTGCCTCAGTCTCTGAAGTAGCTGGGGTTACAGGTGTCCATCATCACACTTGGCTATTTTTTTTTTTTGAGAGAGAGGGTCTCACTATGATGCCCAGGCTGGTCTCAAACTCTTGGCTTCAAGTGATCTGCCTGCCTTGGCCTCCTAAAGTGCTGGAATTACAGGTGTGAGTCACTGTACCCAGACGTTGCCTCCATTTTGTGATCCGTAAAATGGGAGAAGTATTACCTGTTTTGCCCACCTTACAGGTTCTGATGCACAACTACTACTATAATGTTCATTATAAACTACTAAGCTCTGTATAAAAAGTAGAACCCGAGTTTCCTCTTAGGCAAATGTATTAGTCCGTTTTAACGCTGCTGACAAAGACATACCTGAGACTGTGAAGAGAAAAAGATTTAATTGGACTTACAGTTCCACATGGATGGCGAGGCCTCAGAATCATGCAGGAGGTGAAAGGCACTTCTTACATGGTGGCAGCAAGAGAAAATGAGGAAGAAGCAAACGTGGAAACCCCAGATAAACCCATCAGATCTTGTGAGACTTATCCACCACCAGAATAGCACAGGAAAGACTGGCCCCCCATGATTCAATTACCTCCCACTGAGTCCCTCCCATGACACATGGGAATTACGGGAGCTACAATTTAAGATGAGATTTGGGTGGGGACACAGCCAAACTTGCAGCAAGTGATATACTTTGGCTGTGTCCCCATCCGAATCACTTGCTGATGTGGTTTGGCTGTGCCCCCACCCACATCTCAACTTGAATTGTAGCTCCCAGAATTCCCACATGTAGCGGGAGGGACCTAGGGGGAGGTAATTGAATCACAGGGCAGGTTTTTCCATGCTGTTCTCGTGATAGTGAATAAGTCTCATGAGATGTGATGGTTTTATAAGGAAGAGTTCCCTTGAACACACCCTCTTGCCTGCAGCCATGTAAGATGTCCTCTTCCTTTGTCCTCTACCATGATTGTAAGGCCTCCCCAGCCATGTGAAACTGTGAGTGCATTAAACCTTTTTCCTTTATAAATTACCCAGTCTTGAGTATATCGTTATTAGCAGCATGAAAAGGAACTAATTCAGCAAGGTTCAGGTTCTTAAAATGGCATTTTAGGTGGAAATTACACTTTTAAAATTACCCTTTACAAGACCTTAAATATCAATAAATTTAGTCAGGCCAGTTTTTCCTCCAGTATTGGAACATATCACTCTTTCTTCGGTTGAGCACCAGATGAAGAATTGTATTTGACTTGCATATATGGGTTGTGTTGTTTAAAAAAAAAAAAAAAAAAAACAGGTGTAGTGGTGCACGCTTGTAATCCCAGCTCCTCTGGAGGCTGAGGCATTGAACTCCAGCCTGGGCAACAAGAGTGAAACAAAAAAAAAAAAAAAAAAAAAAAAAAGGCCTAACTTTTTAAGAACTACCAATACTCTCACTTTCGTGAAATGGTCACACAAATAAGAACCTTGCGGAAATGGGGACCACCAAGTGAGGAAACAGCAGATGTACCTCTCATTCTCATATTCTATATGAGCTAAAACATTTAATAATGAACTAATTAGGAATAGTTTTGCAATCCGTATTTCATTGGCTCCTGTCTTTGCTTGCTGATGCCGAACTTCAGCTCCTTGCAAAATCCTCTGCCCACAATTTCTAAGAGCCCCTACACAGTGTTCTACATGGGCTCAAGAATGAGGCATATCTGCGGCCATGTGGATATCTGCTGCTGAGTTTTCTTGAACACTTCTGGTACTCATCAGTGAGTCAGCCCCATTAACTCAGGTCATTACCACGTGCTGCTGGACATCTTCATGACCTCCGTTGTGGCCCTCAAATAATCAAAATGCTTCTGTTTTCTGGAATCTCCGATACTGGAAAATCGTGCCATCATTTTCTGCATAAGTGGGGACAAGCCCTAACCCCTCATCTTTCGATTATATTGTGTGATGTAGTAATGATTTTAGTGCACTCCTATTTCTGCTCTTGGTACTCTCCTAGTGGACTCCACGAGGCTGTATTGGAATATTAATCTTCGAGATAGGTAAGGTGTTGTTCCGTCAATCCAAGGGTTAACAGCTGGCATGGCATGGGCGCTGACGAACTGGAACACTGGCTGGTGCACTGTAGCTGTGCAAATTGACTGAAAAGCAGTCTGGCCAACCCCCACCTCTCTGTCATCCACACTTCTTGGCAGTCCTTTCGCCAAAACCCTTATGTAAATCACCTCTTGGCAGCCTGAACCTACCAATTTGCCAGATATGCCACGACATGTTTGAAGCCTGGTGGTGAACGGAGACTTGCCCCAAGCTGTGATTCTCTGTTATATTTGAATGCATCTAATTAAGAAATTTTGATACTCAAATTATATTGTAGAACCAATAATAGGAAAAAAAAATAATGTAAGAAAAAATTCAGAAAACCAACAAATTAATAAAACAACTTTTTTGGGGGGAGTATTTTCTCAGAGTGCTTGTCCATATGCAGATATTTTATAAAGTTGTAATTTTGATGGCTATAATTGTTTCGCTTTTTCAATTACAATCACACCACTCATTTTGCCAACATTTACTGAGTTCCCACGATGTGCACAGCATTGACTGAGATCAAGAGAAATGCCTTACACCTCCATGTAATTCTATTTATACTGGAAGAAAGTTAGATAATGAAGGCAAAGCATGTGCGTGTCCTCATTTGGCAACTCCCTGTTGATGACTTTTTTTTCCCACTAGATGGTTTCTCTGGTGCTTAGAAGTACTTCACTTTAACTCCTCTCATGCCAGATTAAAAGCTTAACCTCCACAGAACAGTTTGCTTACTCAGAGTTCCAGCTGACATTGCTGTGTAAGATATTTGTTGTTAATTCTAAAAGGGTCCAAGAGCCTTTGGCCTTGGAAATAATTTTAAAATGCAGTTGAATAAACCAGTTAGGTTTTAAAGCGTATACAGCAGTTTTCTCGATTTGTTGCAAGCAAATGCTTCCCACCATATGTGGCATAGACCTGGGCACATAGTAGACCACAAGCACTTCCTGGTGGAATCAGGATATTCGTATCTTTTCATGTGTTGTCCAACACAGGCCAGCAAAATTTATGAAGATTCTATATAATCATGTTTAAAGTCCTTACGGATAAAAAGTAGAATAATTGGAACACTTTTGATAAGAAGACTAAAAGTGAAAACTTAATTCAAATTGTCAAGAAGTGGTTAGAGAAAGTGAAGTGTACTGATAGGAAGATGTACTCAATTGTCTCAGACATGTTAAGTTCTCAAACAAACAAAAACAAACAAACAAACAAAAAACCAAAAAAAACAGACTGGGTGTGGTGGCTCACACCTGTAATCCCAGCACTTTGAGGGGCCAAGGTGGGAGGACTGCTTGAGCCAGGAGTTCAAGACCAGTCTGGACAACGTAGGGAGACCTCTGTCTTTACAAAAATAAAAAAAGCCAGGTCAGTTGTGTGCCTGTAAGTCCCAGCTACTTGGGAGGCTAAGGCAGGAGGATTGCTTGAGCCCTGGAGGTAGGCTGCAGTGAGCCATGATCACACCTCTGCACTCCAGCCTGGGTGACAGAGCAACAAATTATCTAAACAATAACAACAACAATAAAAACAAACAAAAAAGAAAAAAAAATCAGAGTTGATATTTTCCTAAGACTCCTAACTGGTCCTAGAAGACTAGCAAGATTTGGCCAGGCATGGTGGCTCACACCTGTAATCCCAGCACTTTGGGAGGCCGAGGCGGGCAGATCACAAGGTCAGGAAATTGAGACCATCCTGGCTAACACAGTGAAACCCTGTCTCTACTAAAAATACAAAAAATTAGCCAGGCGTGGTGGTGGGCGCCTGTAGTCCCAGCTACTGGGGGGGCTGAGGCAGGAGAATGGCGTGAACCTGGGAGGTGGAGCTTGCAATGAGCCAAGATTGCGCCACTGCACTCCAGCCTGGGCGATAGAGTGAGACTCCGTCTCAAAAAATAAATAAATAAAAAAAAGAGTTGCAAGATTTAATTAGGAGAATAACAGTCATTTTTCCTAAATTATTACTTTTATCTTCAAGTCCTGAACACTACTAGGGCATACACAATATATGTTGTAAAAATAAAGAACAACGGCACCAGCCTGGACAACATGGCAAGACCCTGTTTCCACAAAGTAATTTTAAAAGTTAGCTGGGTGTGGTGGCATGCACTTGTAGCCCCAGCTACTTGGGGGGAAGTGGGCAGTGGCAGGGTATGGCTGAGGCAGGAGGGTTGACCTGAGCAAAGGAGTTTGAGGTTGCAGTGAGCTATGATCTCATCACTGCACTCCAGCCTGGGCAGCAGAGTGAGACCCCATCTCTAAAAATAAAAATAAAAAATAAGGCAGCAGAGATAGCAAAACATTAACGGTTTCATAAAACTGAGACATAAACACTCATAAGGATCCTTTCTGGTTTCATATCTGGCACTTCATACTACTGTCTGATCTAGATGTTACAGAGAAACACATTCCTTGAGGCTTTGTACATTCCTTCCCATTTTCTTTTCTTTCAAGATTCCATCCTACAGGGCACAGGAATGAAGCATCTTGATACAATTCAAATAAAGTTTTGGCCTGATTAAGGGAGACCAGCCCTCTGCATTCTGAAATTCCTTTTTGGATGATCCATAGGAGTTCTTAATTTTTTTTCACTTCCCCGTACCCCCTGCCAAGGATATTCAATATGCAAGAAACCAAATACCAATTTTCTTGTGCTTTCACATTTCCCATCAACATAACATAGATTAAAGACCTAAAGACTTCTGTTCCATTCTGAGAGATGTGAGTCCCATTTCCATGTGAAGGAAATCTGACCGTTTCTGATTTACAGCTACTAAGGGCCTAAAATATTTGTTCTGAGAATTTCTCAGGCATGTATTTATTACAGTTTAATGCACATAAAACAAAGCTGAATTCCTAGAATTTGCTGTAAAGAAGTATACTTAAATCAAAGTATTCAATCAACACATACTGTTTTCAATTCATTTATTCAATTCAATGTGAAAATATTTACATTCTTGTATAAAAAAGTTCTTTTCAAAAAATGTGAATGGAAATGAGGTAAAATAAATAAAACTCAAGTAGTTCAAAATAATCTAATCAGTAATAATATAGTAAACCACATGATTATACCCTTAGAAGCAAACATGTGACAAGCATGAAAAACTAATGTCAGAGGCATGTGAACCAGAGCAACTCCATCTTAAACAGGAGCTGGGCAAAATGAGGCTGAAATCTACTGGGCTGCATTCCCAGACGGTCAGTTAAGGCATTCTAAGTGACAGGATGAGATAGGAGGTCTGCACAAAATACAGGTCATAAAGACCTTGTTGATAAAACAGGTTGCAGTAAAGGAGCCGGCCAAAACCCACAAAAACCAAAATGGCGACGAGAGTGACCTCTGGTCGTCCTCACTGCTACACTCTCACCAGTGCCATCACAGTTTACAAATGTGCCACGATAGTTTAGACCCTATATGGTCTAAAAAGGGGAGGCATGATTAATCCACTCCTTGGTTAGCATGTCATCAAGAAATGACCATAAAGAATGGGCAACCAGGCCGAGCACGGTGGCTCATGCCTGTAATCCCAGCACTTGGGGAGGCCGAGGTGGGCGGATCAACTGAGGTCGGAAGTTCGAGACCAACCTGACTAACATGGAGAAACCCTGACTCTACTAAAAATACAAAATTAGCTGGGAGTGGTGGCAGCGCGTGCCTGTAATCTCAGCTACTTGGGAGGCTGAGGCAGAATAATTGCTTGAACCTGGGAGGTGGAGGTTGCGGTAAGCCGAGATAACGCCATTGCATTCCAGCCTGGGCAACAAGAATGAAAACTCCGTCTCAAAAGGAAAAAAAAAAAAAAAAAGGCAGCCAGCAGCCCTTGGGGCTGCTCTGTCTATGCAGTAGCCATTCTGTTATTCCTTTACTTTCTTAGTACTTGCTTTCACTTTGCACTGCAGAGTCACCCTGAATTCTTCCTTGTGTGAGATCCAAGAACCCTCTCCTGGGGTCTGGATCGTGACCCCTTTCCTGTAACAGATTCAAGTGTTTTTCTTTTCTTTTATATAGTATAGTCCTTTAAGGTGTTGAAATCAGAGTATTTATATAATTTGCCAAAGGCTTGATAGGCAACTTTTAATACAACCAGTCTACTTCACAGTGACAGTGTTTCAAACACTCTCCCTCTTCTTTTTGGGTAGTCATTCATTACTTTCCCATTTGGGCACACCTCACTGGTTATAAGACACATGACCAACTATGCCACGTCTTGTTACTCTGGGCATATTTTCAGCAACAGGAAAAACCACAGTGTATGTTACTTCAGAGGCTTTCCTATAATGGTAATGTCTTACATCTGCTAAAATACCTCTCCACTGTCTACAGGACAAAGCCCAGTCTTTTTTTTTTTTTTTTTCCCTGTAACATTTAAAACTCCCTCAAACCTACCTTTTCAACTTTATCTTCCATTAGTCTTCTCTATCAGCTTTTTGTTCCAGCCAAACTGGTTTTCCCAAAGTCAGAAGAACAGAGTCACACTGTCCTTAATTACTCTTACAGCTCCACCCACATGTCGGTTTACTAAAGAGAGGGTTTATCTGATGGGTTGAAATGGAAGTGATGGAAAGTAATTTACTTCCCCTCTCCTTTCTTCATCTTCAAATCTTACTAGTCATCCTTTATGATCACTTTAGATTGAAGTGTCTTCCACTCACCTATTATACATAGGAATGCATGGGCAATTTATTTAAACTTTGTAGTAACAACCATATTAACAAATTATGGGCCAGGCATGGTGACTCATGCCAGTACAGTAATCCTAGCATTTTAAGAAGCCATGGCAGGCAGATTTTGAGCCCAGGAGTTCGAGACCAGTCTGGGCAACAGGACGAAACCCTATTTATACAAAAAATACAAAAATTAGCTGGGTGTGGTGGTGCACCCTTGTAGTCCTAGCTACTTGGGGGGATGAGGCAGCAGGATCCCTTGAACTTGGGAGGTCGAGGCTGCCGCACTCCAGCCTGGAGGACAAAGTGAGACCGTGTCTCAAAAAAATAAATAAAAACCAAATTATGTTCTGCCTCACAACTCTTTTATAAATTCAAAATGTGATTTTTATAATTTATTATTTAACTTTTCATGTAGTTGCTTCCCTAGAGGGTAAACTCCCACAGGACACTGATCCTCTCATTCATCTTCTATCAGATGCCTAGCAGGTGTCTCAAATATAATAGTCGCTATTGTCTAGTTTTACTATTTTAACTTATATGACAAAGGATTATCATAAAAATTTTGGTTGGAAAGCTTTGCTGAGAAATGTGAATTTTTTGAAAGAATTCCATTGTAATTAGAGGCTTCTGAGGGACTGTGAATTACAATGAAGAAATAATATAAATGTTATTTTTTGGGCCAATTCCCCTTAAAATCAAACACAGAAGTGGAGTACAGTGGCTTACACCTGTAATCCCAGCTACTTAGGAGGCTGAGGTAGGAGGACTGCTTGAGCCCAGAAGTTCAAGGCTGTAGTGAGCTATGACTGTGCTACTGCACTCCATCTTGGATAACAGCAAGAATAAAAAATAAATAAAAGTAAACAAATAGAAATTTATTATAAAAACACCAAAGACATTTAAATATTTTCATTTATAGTTAAATATGTTATTGACAAGTTATTCTAATTTCTGTCTTCCTTTCCAATCTTGATCCAAATGTACTTACGTTTTACAGATTGGAAATATGGTACATATACAACCTGAAGTTCTATATTTTTCAATTAGTGTTGTTTCCTAAACATATTTCTGAGTTACTTTTGGTAGTTGTATTTATTTTTACTGGCTGCCTAATATGGAGTTAATATAACATAATTTACTTTACTCCTCTATTATCCTGTGATATTTTCCTTTATTTTCTCTTGGCCCACATCTTAGACATTACATAATTTCAAACTACCTCAAGGTCTCCAAATACCTTGTTAAAAATTTCAGGCATTGCATAACCTTTTCTCTTTGCCTGGAACGTTCTTCCCTTCCTTATCCATCTGTACAACTATTCTTTGTCTAAACTAGTGGTTCATAAACTTTTTTTTCTTTTTTTGAGACTGAGTTTCACTCTTGTTGCCCTGGCTGGAGTGCAATGGTGCGATCTCAGCTCACTGCAACCTCCATCTCCCGGGTTCAAGCAATTCTCCTGCCTCAGCGTCCCAAATAACTGGGATTATAGATGTCCACCACCACGCCCAGCTAATTTTTGAAGTTTTAGTAGAGACGGGGTTTCACCATGTTGACCAGGCTAGTCTCAAACTCCTGACCTCAGGAGATTCACCTGCCTTGGCCTCCCAAATTGTTGGGATTACAGGCATGTTGCCACGCCTGGTTAATTTTTTGCATTTTTGAAGAGACAGGGTTTCACCGTGTTACCCAAGCTGGTCTCGAACTCCGGAGCTCAGGCAATCCACCTGCCTTGGCCTCCCAAAGTGCTAGGATTACAGGCGTGAGCCACCATGCCTTGCCTCAATTTTTTTTTACTTTTTAAGATAAAAATAAATTTTAATAGTTCTAGCACCCCAAAAGATCATCCTATCTATCCTTTAAGTCCATGTACTCCACTCTGGAGATCACTAGTTGAAATACACCTTGGAAACAATCTCTGGGACACTTCCCTTCCTCTGTTAGCTCCAAAGCTGCTCAGTGGACCTTATGGTATGTGTTTAGATGTCTCCTCCACTGTAAGAGAGCTCTTTCAAGGCTAGGGCAAAAGAGCAGTCATCTCTGGATGGCTTTTATTCATCTTCATACTCTTGTACTCCTTGGGCGTAACACAGTGTCCTACAGAGGTAACAGGAGATGGATAAATGCTCACTAAACAGACTTGAGTGAAGTTCAATTTATTTCTTTTGGATGACTATTTAAGGAGAAATTCCTAGGGCTAGGGCACAAGAGGTAACCTACAGGTTTGAAAACTACTTTCTAGCTGTATGAATTTAAGCAAGTTACTTCTCTTGTTCCTCAGTCTTCTTATCAGTAAAATAGAGGTAATAACAATATTGTACTTACTATATAAGGAGTTCTGATATTATATGCCCCAAACACCAAGCACAATATCTGGAATGAGTTAGCTTTTATTATTATTACTTTTTTTGATATGGAGTCTTGCTCTGTCGCCCAGGTTGGAGTGCAGTGGCGTGATATCGGCTCACTGCAAGCTCCGCCTCCTGGGTTCACGCCATTCTCCTGCCTCAGCCTCCCAAGTAGCTGGGACTATAGGCACCCGCCACCACACCCAGCTAATATTTTGTATTTTTGGTAGAGATGGGTTTCACCATGTTAGCCAGGATGGTCTTGATCTCCTGACCTCATTATCCACCCGCCTTGGCCTCCCAAAGTGCTGGGAATACAGGCGTGAACCACTGTGCTGGCCAACTTTTATTATTGACCAAAGAGCACAATTTTTAAAATGGCTTTTCATAATGTTACCAAATTAAGCTCCTGCTGATGATTTCTAGTACAGTCAACAGGTCACTTTCTCACGCTGACTTTGGTATAAACTGATTCCTTTACATAGTATATGAAGTGTCAGTCACAGTCAATCTCTTTTTGGCATTAAAGGCTGCCTACAGAGGGATAAATTTCTGCTGCTGCTTCAGAGCTTTTAAGTGTCCTGATTTTCTAGTTCTTTTGCTCAGCCCCAAAACTGCCTCCTCAAATCCTTCTGAAAGTGCCCATGTAGCTGCTGCTACTTACTTTTCTGTTAGATTACTTTCCTGTGGAATATACATAAAAGTCATTGACAAAAGGTAAAGACAATTATTAGAAAGCATGAAGACAATAAAGATCCAAAATAAAGACGATTATTAGAGAGCATAAAGACCATAAAGATCCAAAGCTAATATTTCTAGACACTTATGTGTGCACATACAAGCACAAACATATATATAATTTCAGAGAAATGAGTTCAATTATATTACTGTTTTTTCTTTTTTTTTTTTTTTTAAAGAGACAGGGTCTCACTCTGTCACCCAGTCTGGCGTGCAGTGGTGTGCTCATAGGTCAATGTAACCTCTAACTACTGACCTCAAGTGATCCTCCCACCTTGGCCTCCCAAAACACTTGGATTACAGGTGTGAGCCACCATGCCAGGCCAGTACTACAGAAAGCCGAGTGATCTAGTATAAAGAGGCTGCACTCAAATAGACTCTGTTGGAAATCCCATCCCTACTCTGTCATCTATGAATCATGTGACCTAGAGCCATATACTTAGCTGAAGACTCGTATTTTTCTCTTCATTTATTAAAAATAGGGCTAATAATGCCTATCTTCTGGGGTTTTGAGGGACAACTGAACAGCTGCTCAATAAATGTAAGTTTATTTTCCCTTCCTGTTCATCTTTTTGTTTGTTTGTTTGAGAAGGGGTCTCACTCTGTTGCCCAGGCTGGAGTGCAGTGGTGCGATCTCCACTCACTGCAACCTTCACCTCCCAGGTTCAAGTGATTTTCTTGCCTCAGCCTCCCAAGTAGCTGGGACTATAGGCATGTACCACCATGCCCAGTTAATTTTTGTATTTTTAGTAGAGATAGGGTTTTACCATGTTGGCCGAGCTGGTCTTGAACTCCTGACCTCAAGTTATCTGCCCACCTTGGCCTCTCAAAGTGTTGGGATTATAGGAGTGAGCCACTGTGCCCAGTCCCTTCCTGTTACTCTTCACTTTGACCTTCATATTGGAGGGCTTTCCTAAGCCTCATTACTAAACAACTTTTTCATCTCATCGTATCTGATGGTAAGTATCTGCAGCAGAGGCCATATCTTATAACATTTTGAAGATCAGTACCTAGTAAGATTTAGTTTTGTTTTTTTTTTCTTCCTGAGACAGGGTCTCATTCCCATTGCCCAGCCTGGAGTGTAGGGCACAATCTCAGCTCACTGTAGCCTTAACTTCCTGGGCTCAGGTGATCCTCCCAACTCAGCCTCTTGAGTAGCTGGGACTATAGGCATGTGCCATCATACCTGGCTAACTGCTGGACTCAAGCAATTTGCCCGCCTCGGCCCCCTAAATTCCTGGGATTATAGGCGTGAACCATCAAGCCCAGTCCATTTAGTGTATGTTTCATTTAATACGTATGTATGGCCGGGCACGGTGCCTCACGCCTGTAATCCTAGCACTTTGGGAGGATGAGGCCAGTGGATCACTTGAGACCAGGAATTCAAGACCAGCCTGGCCGACATGGTGAAATTCCGTGTCTATTAAAAATAAAAATACTAGCCACGTGTGGTGGCGCACACCTGTAATCCCAGCCACTCAGGAGGCTGAGGCATGAGAATCATTTGAACCTGGGAGGCGGAGGTTGCAGTGAGCTGAGATCATGCCATTGCACTCCAGCCTGGGTGACAGAGTGAGACTGTCTCTGTCTATCTATCTGTCTGTCTATACTTTTTGAGACAGTCTCACTCTGTCACCCAGGACAGAGTAATTGAGGTCCCAGAAAGGGTTCTGTCTTGGACTTGTTTGGAATAGTTCATGCTGGATTCATCTAAATAAACTGCATATCATATTCTATGTGCTACTTCATTATTATTATTTTTCATAGAGATGGGGTCTCACTATGTTGACCAGGCTGGTCTTGAACTCCTGCCCTCAAGTGATCCTCCCATCTTAGCCTCCCAAAGTGGTAGGATTACAGGCATGAGCCACTGTGTCTGGGTTCTACTCCTATAGTTTCTTCTAGTTTCAGCTAAGTGATTTTAAGCAAGTCACTTAATCACTCTAATGCAGTGCCCTCATTTGTAAAAACAGAACAATGGTTTCTCTTCTTATTTTACTGGATTGTTGTGAGGACCAAATGATATAATGCATGTCAAAGTGCTTCATAATCTGCAAAGTGCTATACAAATGCTTGTTATTAGAATAGAATACATGAAGCCATTGAATTGTGGACTTTCATTCTTATCTATAATCTTGTAGAGCACTCACCAACATCTTCCCACTACACTACTCACCTGTTCTGTAACCCCTAGCCTTCCTTCATTTATCTTTTTCTAATTTCTTGGTTTATTGTTGCTTTGCTTTAGAATAACTGATCTCTACAAAGGACATTCTGATGAGCCTCAGAGGAAAACAGTTATACCAATGGATGTGCTCACAACCAGGTATACACCATAGTACAAGGCATATGGTTTAGACTATAAGATAAAGCAAAGCAAAATGTATTAGGAGAGGTACGGAGTAGAGGCTACGAACAGGTAAGAACAGGAGATCTGAATCCTCGTTCTGCCTCTTTACTTCATAGGCTTTGGGTAAGTTAGGAAACATTTCTGGGCCTCAGTTTTCTCATCTTAAAATTGGAAGTGATTATGGTATTTATTTCATATAATTTTTATAAATTTAACTGGGAAATTTTGTGTGAAGCATTTAACTCCACCTGGCATATTGTGAACACCTAATAAATATTAACTATTAGTTATTATAAACTGATAAATTGTTGGCAGCAAGCAGGAAAGAGACAGTTGGAAAGTTCAGAGAAACTACTGAATATTAGTTTCAATAGCTTTGTATTGTCTCATAAGCTTCTCCTGCCTCAAGTCCTCATTTTAGATTGAAATATACATTTTTTCCCCTATAAAATTTCCTCTTGGTCAGATTTTAAAAAATAGCATCAGCTGAAAATATCTGAAGGCAGCAACAGTAAAGCTGCTAATCATATCCTTACGGAAGACTATTTCTATACCTATTATGTACAAGAGAATAGCCATGTTTCCAAATTGTGTAACTTAAACATTTGTTATTTATTTTCCAGCTGGTATAACTAGGAGTAGGGACGGGAAGTATAGAAGAGGTAGGCACGATTTAAAGTTTTGCCTCACAGCATTTTAGGGAACAGCGGCAAAGGTCTTTCATAATAAACAGCATGGAGAGGCACCACAGATGACAAGGTTGCCGAATTGAATTTGCTTTTAACATTCTTTACCCTCACCCATGGCATCCAGTGACCTTATGCTCTTTTCATTGCAAAGAACAAGAACCTCTACCGCTCTTAGGCTGTAAAACCTATTCTCAGGTTTGTGATTACAAACTGCCTGTTGGCCTCATCGGCCAAGGGATGTTTTTAGGTTGGTCTGCAGGGTTTGAAATATCGGTTACCAACATTTAAAAATACAGCGATTTCACACAAAAATCCAATTTTGGGGTTTCTTTTGGGAGGAAAAAAAATTGAACATCTGAGAACACTGGACCCACATTCCTGAGGGCAACAATCTGCTAGAGCTGAGCAGCTGTTCCTTCTAGTTATGGCATGGATATTCCAATTTGCCATTTCCCCCATCATTCCCCATTGTCTTACACAAGGCCAGTCTCACTCATTTGCTTTACTTGTCTGGCCTCTATAGCCATCTGAATCTGCAAACACTATCTGGACCTTTCCTGTCTTCCATCAAAGCTTACTTTGTTCTGTCCCAAGTCCTTCATCAGTGTTTCAATGCAAGAGCCAGGTAATCTGATCAAATTTAGGTCCTTTTACTTGTGCTTTCTGGAGACAGTATCCTAACTGAAAGAGATGATTCTGCAGGTAGAAATTACAGGAACCACTGGATTACAATCAGGATGGCAACTGTCTGTTCTACTTTCTCTATCTTGACGTAGCCATACCTCACTGTTCTAAAGCAGACCAAAGGAACTAGTTCTATCGTAGAACAATGGACGCTGGTCTTACATATGAAATCTACTCATGCTGCACTTTTATAGATCACCCTAATTCCAAAAGATCCAAAGCTACCACGGGCTCCTCTAACCCCCCATTTCCTCGGAGACTTCAGGATATCCGGCCTGACGGCATTTCCCCTCACCTGCTTTCGGGGCCCGTTTTGCGCTGGGCAGTTGCGCCCAAGGAGCGCGCGCATCCAGCATGAGCTCATTTCTCATGGGCGTTTCCAGAGGCCCGGCCGGGCCGCGCACACCAAGCGCAGCGGGCCTCTCTATCAATGGCCCCCGAGGCTGGGCGGGGCGCGGCCACCCAAAGAAGCTTTGTTCCCATTTTAGCGTCTGAGAGCTTGCTGCCGGCTGGGAAGGCCCCCTTTGTCCGTCAGGCCCTTTCGGGGAAGAGGCCGACACCCGGCACACGCGATCCAGGGCAGAGGGGAGCCTTAGGCGCGCAGAATTGGCTGCGCCCCGCCGAGAGCCTCCTGTGGATGGGGAGAACCCCTCGACCCCTCTGCTCGCTTGAGCGCTTAGAACCCAGCGCCGCCGACCGCAGCACTTTCCGATTTGCTGCGCCTAGGGCAGGCGGTCCCTGTGTGCGGTTTCCACCGTAGTTGGAGACCGCAGGCGAGCCGTCGGGTCGTCAGCCACGACCCTAGTCGGGCATCTCCCAGGTCCTGGGACGGAGGCCGAAGGCCAATCACACCGCAGCTAGGTCTTGCGATTGGACGGCAGTAAGAGCCGATTGGCCACCGCCGCGAGTTTCGAGCTCCGCCCTCTCCCTTTTGCCCCAACTCCAGCGCCTAAGCTTCCGGCCAATGAGACGGCACTTTATAGACGCCCTCCCTTCGCTTTCTTCTCCCCACCTTGGAGAGGGAGGGGAAGTCCTGACTGGCCAAACTGTCCTCGGAAGCCCCCTTCCCTTCACCAATCACCGAGGGAGGTACGCTCCCAGCGGAGTTTTCCAGCCAATTACAAAGCGGCGGCGGCGCCCAACCGTGCAGTTTCACCAGCGTCTCTGGGTTTCACCGTCTTCAACTCTTCAAGCTTTTTCGTGAGGGCCGGCGACTCTGATTGGCCACTGTTGCCATTGTCGAATGTCTCCTCCAGCCAGCCACCGAACAAGGCGAATTCACCCTTTCCGTTCGCTGCCTTCGGCATTTTCCGCTCTTTGGGCGTGGCTTTCCAGCGTCACTTTCTAATTGGTGTCTCAGGCCGATCGGCTTTTTCCGGGAGGAGCCGCAAACAAACGACGTCCGTGATTGGCTCTGTTCGGGCTTCGGCTCCCAGCCGAAGCGGGCGAGAGTGGGGCTCGGGCGGCGATTCCCAGACGCCTGTTACGCGGGCGGCGGGGCGCTGGGCGGTGTAAGGCTGGGTGGGGGAGGAAGGAGGTGGAGGAAGAGTAGGAAGGGGGAGGGGAAGTGGGGAAGTGCAAGGCGGCTGCGCAGACAGCGCTCCTCACACAGAGCAGCCCCTGACCCGGGCGAATGCGGGCTTGTGCCGCCGCTGCCGCCGCCGCCCGGGCCGAGTGACAAAGGAAGGAAGGAAGGAAGGAAGCGAGGAGGAGCCGGCCCCGCAGCCGCTGACAGGGTTCTGGGCTGGGGGCAAAGCGCGGACACTTCCTGAGCGGGCACCGAACAGAGGCGAGGGGCGGGAGGGCGGCCGAGCTGTTGCCGCGGACGGGGGAGGGGGCCCCGAGGGACGGAAGCGGTTGCCGGGTTCCCATGTCCCCGGCGTATGGGGAGCAGTCGAGGAGCCGCTGCCTGGGGTCTGAAGGGAGCTGCCTCCGCCACCGCCGCCGCCATGGCCGCTGGATCCAGCCGCCGCCTGCAGCTGCTCCTGGCGCAATGAGGAGAGGAGCCGCCGCCACCGCCCGCCTCTGACTGACTCGCGACTCCGCCGCCCTCCAATTCGCCGGGCCCCCGCCGTCAGCCCGCCGGATCCCACGGCTGCCGGAGCTGCAGCGTTTCCCGTCGCATCTCCGAGCCACCCCCTCCCTCCCTCTCCCTCCCTCCTACCCATCCCCCTTTCTCTTCAAGCGTGAGACTCGTGATCCTTCCGCCGCTTCCCTTCTTCATTGACTCGGAAAAAAAATCCCCGAGGAAAATATAATATTCGAAGTACTCATTTTCAATCAAGTATTTGCCCCCGTTTCACGTGATACATATTTTTTTAGGATTTGCCCCCTCTTTTCTCTCCTCCCAGGAAAGGGAGGGGAAGGAATTGTATTTTTTCCCCAGCCCTAAATCATCTATATGTTAAATATCCGTGCCGATCTGTCTTGAAGGAGAAATACATCGCTTGTTTTGTTTTTTATAGTATACAAAAGGAGTGAAAAGCCAAGAGGACGAAGTCTTTTTCTTTTTCTTCTGTGGGAGAACTTAATGCTGCATTTATCATTAACCTAACACCCCAACATAAGGACAAAAGGAAGAAAAGGAGGAAGGAAGGAAAAGGTGATTCGCGAAGAGAGTGATCATGTCAGGGCGGCCCAGAACCACCTCCTTTGCGGAGAGCTGCAAGCCGGTGCAGCAGCCTTCAGCTTTTGGCAGCATGAAAGTTAGCAGTGAGTATTGATTTTATTTTACGCCCCTTTTCCACCTCGCCCTTAAAATAAGAAATCTCTGAATACCAGGATCTGAAAATATTAGACTTCCTAATATAACAAACAGGCAATGGAAAAGGGCAAAACCTATCTTCAGTCAAGGATGAAGCAGCTCCCTCTTTACTCCTCCCATACCCCCTCCCCCGGTCTCATTAACCTTGAATTGAGATAATATGATTTTTATTTGGATGATTCGATTTGAAACTGCTTTCTTATACTTTTCTTGCTGTTGGTAGTCAGTTTCATCAAGTGCTTGAGTGTTTCCACGTTAGTGATGACCGTGTTTACTTGCCCATCCTTTAGAATAAAGAGAAGGACAAGATTTGATTAATAAACCATTGTGCACATTTGCAGAATGTATGTCTTTTGGAATGAGAGGGTATTTTAGGTCTCAGGATTTATCATAGTTTGGTATACTTAATAGAGACATTAAACGTCCCACCCTCCCAACATTTTTTTCTTGTCTGTATGACTACACATAGTATTTGTTCTTAATCTGTGGATGAACTTGCTCAGTAACCATTCACATTTGGAGGCTGTCATTGATTTCTCTCTTTAGAAGGGACTAGTGGGAGCCAATAAATACCCAGCAGCAGTAGCATCTCTGTATGCATTTGTGTTCAATTGGATTAGTGGTTTGATGTGTTCTCTCTTAACCTTCCTGTTTTGACATTACCAACCTGCCACCGTATAATTTATATTTAATCAAAAGGTAACATGGAAGTATTAATAGGTCCAGGTTTTGATTGAGATTTGTTTTGTCATAGTGCCAAATAGTAAGTTAAATGTTGTCACTGGCTCATTACATTTAAGTTCAATTTTGGAGTGCTGTTGCACTCCTGTTAAATGTTCTGGGGGGTTCCTTAAAAAGGACGATTTAAAATACTCTTGCGTTAGTTTCCATCACATTTAGATAACTGTGGATTTAGTTAGAAGAATGTGGATTTAGCCCTTTCCATTTTGGCTTTTGCAGATGGTTGTGGTCCTGGAAATAATAGGGATATTTGGACTGTGTTCAGGGTTGTGGATAGACTACTCTTGTCCTGGGTTTGTGCTGAGAAGTATGCTTTTGAAGTGTTTAGTATATACTAAGTATCTAATGTTCCAGTGTATCTCTATTTATGGAGAAGTTCATGTGGTGTTTAATGACAGCTTGTTTAAACATACTTTCAGAATTTAACAAAAATATCTATGTTGTTTCCTTATTGTGGGAAAGAGGGTCATCATGAGGGCAAAGAAATTACTGTGTTGCCTAGAAGAACGGAGAGAACTAAAGAACTGAGATTTTAAGAACTGACACACACAAAAAACATGTGTGTTATGTGAAATTGATTATATTCTTAGGCAACATAAAATGATCACTGTTAGTTGAACTCAAGATTTCAGTTCGTGTTGGCTTTGGGAACTAGCCTGAAACAGGGTAGTCTAGGTAATAGCTGAATGGGAGATTATTTTTCAAAGTTAATTTTTTTTTTTTCCCGGTGGTTTGCAAGTAGAGAATGCCGGGGTAGGAAAAGAGGACAGCTGATTATGCATCTTTCAGGGAAGGGTCGTGCTTTCTAAGCGCTTCGTGGAGTCATTTGAAAAATATTTTAAAATTCCGGGGTAATTTTCAGCTATGATGATACAAATCTTATAATAACTACTTGAGAGCCTCTTGTGGTACTGGAGTGTTTGTATGTTTTACATCTTGGTAATATAGGTTGAAAACCAGTCAATCAATTTCAGCTAATTGATTTATTAGCTTTATTTCAGAGATCTATAATGCTAGATTATAATGCTACATTTTGGGACTTTTCATTTTCTTTCCAGGATTTTCTTTGAAATGACTTTTGAATTCTTGATAATGCAGATACTAAGGATGGAGTAACTCTTGTAAAATATATAGATGAAAATGTTTATTTTCCGATTACCGTATAGGTCATTTTAGAATTTAAAAAGTTGGAGTTTAGTGTTAATTATGTGTTTTTGACAGCTTTGACTTTAAAAACATTTAAAAGAAAGGGGAGTCTTTACGCATTTGTTAGGATGCTAGCATTCTAAGGAACCCCTGTTGAAAACAGAAACATAAGAAATTGTAGTCCTTGCTCTCAAAAGCTTATTTGGTTGTAGAGGGAGGCTATGGGAAAAAAATTAAAACAATAGCATGATGACTGCTAGATTGTAAAATACAAATTGAATCATTTGTTCAGAGGGGCAAAGAGTAAAAGGGTGAGACTGATGGGTGGGAGAGGAAAGACTTCCTGCGGACAAGGTGTATTAGGACTGATACTAAAGGAGGTGGTAACTTGAACTGGTAGAAAAGCATGAAAGGTCTAGGTGGAAGGAGTGTACCAAGGCACAAAGATGATGAGTTTTGCATGAGAGGCAATAATCAAGTTGGCAAATCTGAGTTAAAGGGGCCTACATAAGAACATAAGTACAAATGGAATTTGAGAAATAAAAGAAAGTTAGCTGATGGAGGGCAGAGGGATTCTGTAAAAGTTTGACTGAGATTCAAAAGAGATCTGGATTTACTGTTGGCTGCTGAACAAGATGTAAGATGATTTTTGCAGTTGAATTAATGAATTATAGTAGAGAGATGCTAGAGCCTTTTTAGGGAGCTAGTAGGGTATGTTGTGAATCGTGAGGGACTAAAGTAAAATGTGAAAATGGGGTGAAAGGAACAGGTTTGAGAGACTGTGTGAATGAAGAACTGGCAGAACTTCATACTGGACTGAAGTGGAATATTTGTGAAGGAGTCAAGAGTTAAAAATAAATTCTGATGTTACTGGCCTGGAAGACTTCACTGCTGAGTTATATTGTTAATTGTAATGGGAAAATTGAGAAAGTGCTGAGGTGAGAGGGTAGGTGAGTTCACTTTCTTAAACTTTAATATACAATAAGTTCCCTTGAAATTCAGACAGCAGTTAGTTACTGGCAATGATATTTGACTTCCTAGTCTATTAATTGCACAGTTTCTTATTTTTCTACACCTAAAAATGTTGGATTTATATTTGGGAGCAGTAAACTAAGGGCTTTTATTTAAATGCTTTTCATCAAATTCCAATTTTTTTTTTTTTTTTTAAATACAGCTTCAAAAGCCTCACACTTGAAACCTAGTTATAATAGTTTCATGATAGTTTATTTCAAAACAATGAAAACACTTTTTGGACTAAACTGTGACAGAAACATTTTAAATATTTTATGTAGCCATTAATCTTTGATATATGCTTAAAACTTGTTTTTTATAAATAATGATTATTATTTTACATGCAAGATTTATTTAGGAATAAAGTATTGAGATCCTTCACTTTGTGAAGACTCCAGAATAAATCAAAAGTTGATTTTATAACAAGTAGTTTTTGCCCTTTTTGTTGAGTTAAGGCATTAACCCCAAATTTAAATCAGTATATTTGAGATACTACTTTTTACTTGCTATAGCGAAACCAATGTTTCATTTTTGTTCACTTCCAAGTTTACGTGTAATTAAATAAATGTTTATAAAGTTTTTCTTTAGAATCGCATGATATTTTACTCAATAGGGAAAGTAAGGGACTGTGGCACTTTTGGCTAAAATATTAGTAATAACTCCTTTTGGTATACAGTTGGAGAAAATTTAACTAGTTGTTTAGGTTTAATGCTTAAATATAAGATTTAGAAAGATGAAAATAAGTCTGTATCACTTAAGTTGTTTCTTCATATAAAACGTTTTTAGATCAAAATTTCTATTAGCAAAGAGAGAATAATAGTAGCTGCATATTATTCTGCAGTATTAGGTCATATGGTGATTAAAGCCAAAGAATAGGTAGCAACTTAGAGTTTCCGTATTCCCCTGGGAAGTTTAATCTCTTTACGACATCTAAAAATTAGGTGGTTAGAGTTTAGCCCATTTCCTGATAATCTTGTGTTAATGTGGCAAAGAGTTCATGTGTGAGACTGAAAACCAGAACCCTATTTTCAGTCATTTCCCAACCCAACTTCCCCAGAGTTGTTAAAACATTTAAGATATTTAAGAATTGTATGCTTTCTTGTTGCATGCACCTGTAGAATGCTAATTGTGAAGTGACAATAAGTCACAGGCAAAAGGAAAAACTTCAAGGGATCCCAGAGATTCACAAATCACCTTATGGCTGATCAGGAACTACATTTAGAAAATGAGGTGACATCTTCTCATTTCACTGGCAAAGTTCAGCTGAAAATCAGTACTTGCACCCTTTACTGTCTATCCCTTATATTAGAATTGAGTTGCAGGTGTGAGATAATACTTTGGAGAAACAGCAAGGCTAGGAAAGTCAGAGATTTTGTTCCAGCAGCAGAGTCTAAAGAGTGGGAGAGCCCTATTTGTGTGTGCACTTTATGCATAGAGAAGGCTGTGAAACATGCATATGTTGACCCTATTGTCACAGTTCTGTACTTTTAAATAAGACCCATGAGGTTGAGACAGGGATGGAGAGGACAGGATGTGAGATTGTGGTGCCTCTTGTGTTGCTCCACCCTATAATGGAGAATGGAGGGGCAGAATGCTTGCGTGGGTGAGACGAGAGTGTGTGTTGGTACTAACAGGACCAACCGGGTTCCCCAGATATTGTTCTACTAAGAACATAATCACCATGATAAGTAAATTAATTTGTTGGAATGTTTATCATCATTTTCTAGCTGATTTTTTTTGGGAGGGGTGGTGGTGGAAGGGGAGTTTTGCCCAGTTTCAAGAATAAAAGCATTTTCATTGTTCAGAAGAAGAGCATTTTCATTAAAGCGGAGGTTGCACTCTTGGCTTTTTATCTTAAGTTATGCAAATCATCCTTGGTTATACAAATCAAATTGCTTTTGAAATTTGTTGAGTGTAATGTATAAATGTATATTTATATAAAAACCTGTGTGAATAGAACAGCAAGGAAAAACTGAGGGTAGAGTTAAATAACAGTTTGTTTTCCCTGAAGTTTTCTACCTTTAAATTTATATAAAAAAGAAATATTTATTCCATTTTGCATTATTGAGTTTTCTAGTTTTTTTAATGAGCTAATACTCAGTACATAATGGACATTTTTAGTAAATTATTCTAATATACTTGTGACTGTAATGCATTTGATGTGGTATAAGATTTAGAAACACAATTTAGTTTGGCTGGGCATGGTGGCTCACGCCTGTCATCCCAGCACTTTGGGAGGCCGAGGCGGGTGGATCACGAGGTCAGGAGATCGAGACCATCCTGGCCAACGTGGTGAAACCCTATCTCTACTACAAATACAAAAATTAGGCGAGGGGGCGTGGTGACTTGCGCCTATAGTCCTAGCTACTCAGGAGGCTGAGGCAGGAGAATCGCTTGAACCCATGAGGTGGAGGTTGCAGTGAGCCGAGATCGTGCCACTGCGCTCCAGCCTGGGCGACAGAGCGAGACTCTGTCTCAAAAAAATACAAAAAAACACAATTTAGTCAATTTGGGTTCTTAGTTTATAATTCCCCTTCCCATTTTTGCTTATATTTTGGGAAGACAGGTTGACTTCCAAACAATGTGCAGGTTCCAATTTTGTACGTGATTAAATCTTACATTTTTTGTATTGAATAGTTTTCCTAGCATTTTTGGTTTGATCACTTGAAGTAATGATGTATTTGTCTTGAAACTAGTTTTGTCAAACCAACTTTTTATTTTCAGAGTACCATGGTTAGTTAACAACAGCACAAAGCCAAGTCCTTAACGTGTTCCCTTAATAACGTGATCTGAGGTTAATTTCTTGATTCTTATTTCAAATCAATTTAGTAATAAAAAGTTCACATTTCTTGTTTTTTCTTTTTTTTTTTTTTTGAGATGGAGTCTCACCCTGTTGCCCGGGCTGGAGTGCCATGGTGCCATCTGGGCTCACTGCAACCTCTGCCTCCCAGGTTCAAGCAGTTTTCCTGCCTCAGCCTCCTAAGTAGTTGGGATTACAGGTGCCTGCCACCACACCTGGCTAATTTTTTGTGTTTTTAGTAGAGACGGGTTTCACTATGTTGGTCAGGCTGGTCTCAAACTCCTGACCTTGTGATCTTCCCACCTTGGCCTCCCAAAGTAGTGGGATTGCAGGCGTGAGCCACCACACGTGGCCGAACTAAATTGTGTTTCTAATTTAGTTTCCCCAAAGAGTAACAGCTATACATCAATGTGGAATTGGGTTATTTGGAATCTCACCTTACTGGAATTGGCTGGTAGTTGACAGTAAACCAGAAGCTCTCCTGAGCAGCTAATATCTGCAGGCAAATGGAGTATAAACTTTGCTCATAGGTTAGTCTTCAGGCTTTTATTAATGGTTCTTTGTTATTATTTAACACATAGTTGTAATTCATTGAGTCGTCTGGTTTTTTTGAAATCACAAATCACAGGGAAATGGATAGATATTGATTAAGCATTATGCTACTGAAAGGAATGGATGATTTGGGGAAACAAGCAGATTGGGATTACTTAGTGTATGTAGTGTATGTAAGTTCATACAGATCCAGGGTAAATCACTCTGATAATTGTTCAAAACGTTCACCCAGAGAAATTTTTTTTTTTTTTTTTTTGGAGACAGGGTCTCGCTGTGTTGCCTATGCCTAGCTTGAAGTACAGTGGTGCAGTCTTGGCTCACTGCAGCCTCTGCCTCCTGGGCTTGGTGATCTTTTAACCTCAATCTCTGGAGTAGCTGGGACCATAGGCACGTGCCAACATGCCTGGCTAATTTTTGTAGTTTTTGTAGACAGGGGGTTTTGCCATCTTGCCCAGGCTGGTCTTGAACTCCTGGAATCAAGCAGTTCTGCCTCAGCCTCCCAAAGTGCTAGGATTACAGTCATGAGCCTCTGCACCCATCCGAGAATATTAATTCTGTTTTAAAGAGGCAGGAGGTAGAAAAATCTCTTCTGGAGGCCTGGGCTTCTGCATAAGCTACATAAAACATCTGTAATTTGTTGATCACTGAAGTAATGAAGAGAACTGGGTCATCTCTGTCTGATTCACCATCTTCTAGCTGAATTTCAGCAATATGGATAAAGGTACTAAAGTCTTCAGTGTGCTAGCCCAAGGTATTGTTTCCAACTCTTTCTTCCATTGTCCATCTACATTTATTAACTCAGCAGCAGAGTTTTATCTGATTTAAGATTTGTTGTCTTACTGTTTCTGTTTTTTTTTTTTTTCCCCTTCCTTGGTATATATGGAATTGCTGCTTAGATTTTGGCTGGCTTGTACCTGTTGTTTGTGGACTGCTTAGAAGGCACTGCATGGAGTCATTTAAGCTTTCTTATGAATTATAAATAGCTATTTAGAGAGGAACTTTACTAGATACATTTATGGCCTATGAGATTTGAAAAGCTGGCCATCTTAATTGTTGGGCTGAAGAAGAAGGGTGATAGTGGCAAAGTAGTTTTTCTTTTGGAGGTCTGAGAAATTTTTAGGGGCCTAATTGGCTAATATAACTAGAAAGGTTGGGTGTTTTAGATTTTTTTCGAAGGATAGGTATCGTCTTTAAATGCAACGCTGTCTACTTCCTGTTACTTTATAAAATTAACTAATTTTACTTTTTTTTTTAACTTTATTTTATTTTATTTTATTTTTTGAGACGGAATATCACTCCGTTGCCCAGGCTGGAGTGCAGTGGCACAATCTTGGCTCACTGCAACCTCCACCTCCCTGGTTCAAGCAATTCCCCTGCCTCAGCCTCCCGATTAACTGGGATTACAGGCATATGCCACCATGCCCCGCTAATTGTTTTAGTATTTGTAGTAGAGACGGGGTTTCACCATGTTGGCCAGACGAGTCCCAAACTCCTGAACTCAGGCAGTCTGCCGACCTCGGCCTCGACAAAGTGCAGCAAAATCAGTTAATACTTTTTAATTGATTAACACTTTCTTCATGACTTGTGTTGAAGTTGTTGAGTTGAGTCAAGTAAATTTCTGATGCTAGATTTTGAGTATGTGGTGTGAGCACCTGAAGAGTTAGAGGTACTGGTATTATGTCTGACATCAGACTGATAGTATTTGCAGGGACATTTGCCCTAGTGGAATTGCAGGGTTTTCACATTCTACACATTACTTAAATTATGAAAGAAAGGGGGAAACTTTGAGTTGGTGGAGTTTTAATAATAAGATATAATTACATGTGTATGGAAGAGCAATGTACTGTATATCATATTTGCGTAATATATGGCAATAATGGCAGTAATTATTGAGTGCAGTGTGCCGGATAATTGCATGTTTTATTTACCTATTTTGCTTTAAATTTTAAAAAATGTGATTTACTCACATGGTTCAACATTTTAAAGATATTCAGTGAAGTCTTTCTTCTCTCTTGCTCTGCAGCAACCGGTTCTTTTTCCTGGAGACCACTGGCATTACAATTTCTTATGTGTCCTTTCATAGGTATTCTGAATCTTTACAGATTACTGATTTCTATAGTAGACTTCCATTTTGTGTATACATACATAAATTAACAATAGCTTTAGCAGAAGTGTTAGAATTAAAACAAATTTAAATCACTAACTCTAGAAAATTGCTATTTTTCAACCTATTAAGTTAGTAAATATTTATGTCTCTGAATGTAAGTTAGTTGGAGAATAAGTGCAACGATGACAGAGCTCCTCTCGTGGCAATTAGAGGTAAAATGTTAATAGTCCTAACCAATGAACAATTAATAGCACATTTAAAATAGGCGTTTATTTCATGGTAAAGAAAAAGACAAAGGATAATTTTTTAACTTTCTATTTTTCTAACATCTCAGATGAGAAAACCTGTTCTCTTGAGAGATCAGAGGCGCAGAGTGCGTCAATGTCAATGAAGCCTGTGCCTTTTACCTCTTTAAGAGCGTATGGTTTCATTCTGCTCCTAAATCAAGCACCCCTTAGTTGTTCAATAAAAATTACTTTTATAAAGGAATATATTTATATGATTTAAAGAAATCAAATAGTGCAGAAGGGCTTATGATGGAAAGTAATCTTCTGTCTTCCAGTCCTACTTCTTAGAAGCAACATTGGCTATGACAGCTGTTTCCTCTAGTAGTTTTTATCATATTTTTAATTATATACTTTTTATCTGTTTCTTAAAATTAATTTTATATTTTTTTGTCTTATAGTGGTAGACATCATTTATTATCATACCCATCTCCCTTTTGCTTTCATACTGATATAATTATACCACTATTTAAAAACTATTATTTATTTAAATTATTATGCAAATTCTCAGTATGTAGACATGGAACAGTATTCTATGTAGAAACAAGTAGTACACAGTGATCATGTTTCCTTATGAGAATAGTTTTATTGAGATATAATTCACATACCGTAACGTTCATTTTTTCAGTTCACAGGTGTTCACAGACTTGTGTAACCATCCCAACCATCTAATTTTAGAGCACTTTTATCATTTCAGAAATAAAGCTTATACCCATTAGCAGTCATTCCCTGTGTTCCCCTTCCCCACAGCTCTAGGCAACCACTGGTCTACTCTCTGTCTTTATAGATTTGCCTGTTCTGGACATTTCATATAAATGGATTTATGTAATACGTGGCCATTTATGACTGTTTTGCTTAGCATAATGTCTTCAAAGTTCTCCCATGTTATAGCATGTATTAGTACTTCATTCCTTTTTATTGCTGAATAACATTTCATTGTATGGAAATCCCACAATTTGTTTATTAGTTGATGGACATTTGGGTTGTTTCTGCTTTTTGACTAGTATGAATATGCTGCTGTGAACATTTGTGTGCAAGTTTTGTGTGGACATATGTATGTACCTAAGTAGTGGAATGGCTGGGTGATAATGGTAACTCTCTGTTTAATGTGTTAAGGAGCTATTAAGCTGTTTCAAAGTGGCAGTCACATTTTTTCCTTTGCTTTTAATCTTTTTAGACTTCATTGTTGCCATTTTCTTTCTTTCTTTTTTTTTTTTTGTACTGATGGTAATAATTATAATCTCAATTCTTCCCCCTAAATGTACCCATTTATCAGACATTCTCTGAATTTCTACCTGCCTCTTGCTCCCTTTCTTTTCCTGGAGCCCTCGTCGTACTGCTGGGATCTGACCTGGTTGTTCTCCAGGCCCCGTTGTACAGCTGTCATCCTCTGACTTCTTTCATTGCTCTTCAGGGTTGGCTCTCCAGTTTCCTGGGTCCCATGTCTTTGTATCATTGAATAGTTCTCATCTGATAACTGTTTGATAAATATACCTGGAAAAGTTGTTCATTGTTTTTTTCCATATTTGTTCCAAAAGGTCAGTTAAGAAGCTATACACCTTTTGGGCAGATATCCTCACCCTTGCAGTATCTAGATACTGAGAAATAGATGCTGGAAGTTTACTTTGTATCATTTTATCAAGTGATTACCATGCCAATATGAGGCAAGTACAAAAATCTGAAAAATATTAATATTAAGTAATTGTTTAGACTAGAGCTTTTCAGAAGAAATATTATATAAGCCAAAAATGTGAATTATAGATGTAATTTTAAATTTTCTGTGAACCACTTTGAAAAATAGACACAAGTGAAATTAATTTTAGTAATATATTTTATTTAACCTAGTGTATCCAAACTAATAATATATCAAGATGTAATCAATATAAAAATTATTGAGATATTTTACATTCTTTTTTTGGGTAGTAAATCTTTATAACCTAGTGAGTGTTTTACACTTAAAGAAAATACTAATTTGGGGTTCGGGCACGGTGGCTCATGCCTGTAATCCCAGCACTTTGGGAGGCTGAGGCGGGTGGATAATGAGGTCAGGAGTTCAAGACCAGCCTGGCCAAGATGGTGAAACCCCATCTCTACTAAAAATACGAAAATTAGCTGGGCATGGTGGCGGACACCTGTAATCCCAGCTACTCGGGAGACTGAGGCAGAGAATTGCTTGAACCTGGGAGGCAGAGGTTGCAGTGAGCTGAGATTGTGCCACTGCACTCCAGCCTGGGTGACACAGCGAGACTTTTTCTCAACAACAGCAACAAAGAACATACTAATTTGGGCTAGCCACATTTCAAGTGTTCATTGGCCGCATGTCGCTAGTAGTTACTATATTGGACAGTGCAGGCTTAGAATTTTGTCCAGGAATTATATTATTTTTGTTATTCTTAAGTAATGGAAAAGATGTGTGTGGTTTAAAAACATTTCATTGATTTGTGCCTTTGTTGTTAATCATGTTCTCAGCTTATTTTTAAATTTTATATCACATTAAAAGAGGTTGAAGATTGTTATGTTTTTCAGAAAGGGGCTTGCTGTAGGGTGGGTAGTGATTCTTTCCACTCTTATTTAGTAAAACTGTTAAAATAGCTATTGAAATTTTTGCTGTTAAGATAATTAGATGTCGGCCCCAGTGAAATTTTATCCATGCAAATATACTTTGTCGTATGTTATTTCCCCTTGCTGTTTCAAAGACCTGGCTGGCTTTCAGTCTCAAATACCACCTCAACTCCTATTCATGCTTACCACAAGGCATGAAATTCACTTGCGTATGACTCCTTCGGCACTCTCTGTGGCCCTTCTAATGTTCTTCCTTGTATTCTCGTTAACATGTCTTGTTTCTCCGTAGGGGATCGTAAGTTCCAACATGACATAAAAATGTTTTATGCATCTTTGTATTTCCTGCAGTGTGGAGCACAGTCCTTTTTGTATTGGGACACTTAGTATACATTCTAGTTGAAGGCAGTTTGTCATGTGATATGGTGTCTAGTGGTATGCTATTTTCCAGGTCACCAACCAATTGCTGATGTTTCTAGAACATTTAAGTTTTGATATAAGAAATTAAGTTAAATTTGTTTTTTGTTTGTTTTTTTGAGATGGAGTCTTGCTCTTGCCAGGCTGGTGTGCAGTGGTGTGATCTTGGCTCACTGCACCCTCCGCCTCCTGGATTCAAGCGATTCTCCTGCCTCAGCCTCCCCAGTAGCTGGGACTACAGGCATGCACCACCACGCCCAGCTAGTTTTTGTATTTTTAGTAGAGACAGGGTTTCACCGTGTTGGCCAGGATGGTGTCCATCTCCTGACCTCGTGATCTGCCCGCCTCCCAAAGTGTAGGGATTACAGGTATGAGCCACTGTGCCTGGCCCTGTTTTTTTTTTTTTTTTTTTTTTTTTTTTAATTTTTTTAATGTGAAGGAATGATAGTAGGAAAGAGACGTAGAGACATAGAAATACAGACATTTCTGTTGCGCTATGTGCTTAGCGCTGAGTAGCTCTGAAATCTTTGGATGGATGACTGAATGAAAACAAGGACTTGGGTGCTAGGTTGCACTGGTTGGTAAGCACGGTACCTTTGAAACATTGAGCCTGTGAAGCTACTATGGTATCCCCTTCCATTATTTTATTTGGAGTGGGTAAGGACTGAAGAGAGATTTGTAGCAGTGAAACCTGACAATTCGGTTTCTTTCCTTACACCAAGTAGCTTACTCTGCAAAAGAATAAAGTAAACAGACAATATTTAAATATGAAGAGTCCTTTCATCATGGATGTACTTAGGTGTGTAATTGTGTTGTGGGGGAGGTGTGAAACTAATTTTTTTTTTTTTTTTTTTGAGACTAAGTCTCGCTGTGTTGCCCAGGCTGGAGAGCAGTGGCGCGATTTGGCTCACTGCAATCTCCGCCTCCTGCGTTCAAGCGATTCTCATGCTTCAGCCTCCCGAGTAGCTGGGATTATAGGTGTCCACCACCATGCCTGGCTAATTTTTGTGTTTTTAGTAGAGGCAGGGTTTCACAGTGCTGGCCAGGCTGGTCTCAAACTCCTGTCCTCAAATGATCCTGGCCTCCCAAGGTGCTGGGATTATAGGCATGAGCCACTGCGCCTGGCCGAAACTAATTTTTACAAGACCTCTTTTTGGGTCTTTAAGATGATGTTCGTTTGTTTGATATATTACTATGTCAATTCTAGAGCTTTCCCAGAGAGGGTGAGAAATATTAATAAACAATAGGAATTCTATTGCTAAATAATGCAACTTTTTTTTTTTTTTTTTATTAGAGGAAGGAATGTGGTCGTCGTCTTCCTTCTTCTTCCCTCCCCCTCCTCCCAACTTTTTTTGGAGACAGAATCTTGCTCTGTTGATCGGGTTGGAGTGCAGTGATGTGATCTTGGCTCACTGCAGCCTCAACCTCATGGGCTCAAGCAATCCTCCCACCTCAGCCTCCACATTAGCTGGGTCCACAGGAGTGCGCCACCATGCCTGGCTCATTTTTTTATTTTTTGTAGAGACGAAATTTTGGTATATTGCCCAGGCTGGTCTTGAATTCCTGAGCTCAAACAATCCATCCATGTTGGTCTCCCACAGTGCTGGGATTACAGGTGTGCGCCACCTCTCCTGGCCATAATACAAATTCTTAAATAGTGGTAGAATATGACTTTCTATATTTGGTTTTGAAAAATAAATTGCTTTCCACATATCAGCATGGTATTTCCTTCTGTGATTAAATGTGCGCATTGTGAGATGTTTGGCTGGTCTAGGGTACAAGTCTTAGACATAGAAGAAATTTCTCTGTAAGTAGCAAATACTTGTTATGCCCTTCTTGAACCAAGAGGATTTACTAAAGAACAAGGTATAATTCTATTTAAATTCAGTTGAACATCAGGAATAACTTTTACTGAGAGACTTTGAGGCTGTTAAAAAATATGTTTATATAGGCTGGGTGCGCTGGCTCACTCCTGTAATCCCAGCACTTTGGAAGGCTGAGACGGGTGGATCACTTGAGATCAGGAGTTCGAGACTAGCCTGACCAACATGGTGAAATCCCATATTTACTAAAATTACAAAAATTAGCCAGGCATGGTGGCAGGCACCTATAATTCCAGCTACTAGGGAGGCTGAGGCAGGAGAATCGTTTGAACCTGGGAAGTGGAGGTTGCAGTGAGCCAATATCACACCACTGCACTCCAGCCTGGGCAAGAGAGTGAGACTGTCTTAAAAAGAAAAAAATGTGTGCGTGTGTGCATGTATGTGTAATTTCCTGTCAGATTGTAGATTAAAGAAGAGCTGTGCTTTTTGAAAGGATAGAGGAGACGGGCCAGGTGCAGTGGCTCATGTCTGTAATCTCTCCGAGAGGGAGGCTGAGGCTGGCGGATCCCTGAGGTCAGGAGTTCAAGACCACCCTGGCCAACATGGTGAAACCCTGTCTCTACTAAAAATACAAAAATTAGCTGGGCATGGTGGTGCATGCGTGTAATCCCAGCTACACGGGAGGCTGAGTCAGGAGAATCGCTTGAACCTGGGAGGCAGAGGTTGCAGTGAGCCGAGATCGTGCCACTTGCACTCCAGCCTGGGCAACAGAGCAAGACTCCATCTCAGAAAAAAAATATATATATAGAGGAGAAGTTCTAGTATGATATTTCTGCTCTACATTGGAGAAGGAGAACTTAGTTAGAAACAAAAGGTGTGTTTGTTGTATTTATCATGACTTCCAAGATGGGAGCAAGTGGGCCAATTCCTGGGTCCTTAGAAAAGAAGACCCAGAGACAGGAGATTGTCTGCCTGCACTGTATGGGTTATGGTATCAATGTAAGTTGTATAGCTTGTTGGCTTTCAGTATTAGGAGTAGGAAATTGTTTTAAAATGCATTTCACATTATATCTAATTAAAAACACATCTTTTTTTTGTTGTTAATTTCTTACATATAGCTGAGAAAGCCTGTGTACTTTCTGAAGTCTGGGAAAGAGATAAGAAATGCTGCTGTGGACCATAGGAGTTGGGGTGGGGGAAGAAGCTAATTAGAAAAAAGTTTGTGGTCATGATAGATTTTGAGTTTCTCTGGATGCTGTTGATGATGGCCTGAGTTTTAGAACTCAGATTCAACTACCCTTTGAATGTGTATTGTGTGCCAAGCACTCTCATTCCATTTAACTTTCACAGTGTTCTGTGACAATATTTGCTCCATTTAATGAGTGAAGCATCTGAGGTTAAGATATGTATATTTTTAATTGATTTATTCCGGGGCCTTACAGTTTGTAGGGAATAGGTTCCGGATGTTGATCCCAGGCCCTCCAGACTTGAAGTAAAGGAAAAAAATTTTTGAGTACTTACTATGTCATTGTACAATAGTAAGCAATTAATTTAAAATAAGTGTTACTATATATATTTAAGATATACAACCTGATGTTAATATGATACATATTATAATAAAATGGTTACTATAGTAAAACAAATTAACATCTCCATCTCACATAGTTATTGGTCCCCCACCCCAACCAAGAGCAACTGTAATCTATTTAACATTCAACAAAAGCCTGGGTACAATACACTATTATTAACTATAGTCTTCATGTTGCACGTTAGATCTTTTGACATGTTTATCCCAGGTATTTGCTGCTTCCTATGCTTTGACCTACATCTCCCCATTTCCTCCCCTGCTCAGACTCTGCTAACCAGTTTATTCTCTATCTCTGTATATTTGACCTTTTTTTGAAAAAGATTTCACATATAATTGAGATCGTGAAATATTTTTCTTTCTGTGTATAGCTTATTTCAGTTAATGTCCTTCAGCTCCATACATATGTGTGTACACACACACACACACACACACACACACACTGAAGTTTAACCATTTGTCCACTGATGGACACCTAGGTTGTTTCCATATGTTGACTGTTGTGAATAATGCTGTAGTGAACATGGGAATGCAGGTATCTTTACAAAGTGATGATTTCATAACGTTTTGTGTATACCCAGAAGAGTAATTACGGGTCATACGATAGTTCTATTTTTAGTTTCTTTAGAAACCTCCATACTGTTTCCATAGTGGCTGCACTAATCTCCATTCTCACCAATAGTGTACAGGGGTTCTCTTTTCTCTACACGTTTGCCAACACTTAATCTCTTATTTTTTTATTTTTACTTTTTTGATAATAGCTATCCTAACAGGGGTGAGGTGGTATCTCATCGTGGTTTTGATTTCCGTTTCTCTGATGATGAGTGAGGAGCACCTTTTCATATACCTGTTGGCCATTTTTTATGTCACCTTTGGGGAGATGTCTGTTCACCTCCTTTGCCCATTTTTAAATTATATGTTTTCTTACTGTTGAGTTGTATGATTTCTTTATAAATCTTGAATATTAACCCCTTATCAGATATATGGTTTGCCAATAATCTTTTCCCAATCTGTAGGTTGTCTTTTTATTTTGTTGTTTCCTTTGCTGCGCAGAAACTTTTTAGTTTGATGTAGTCTCATCTATTTTTACATTTGTTTCCTGTGTTTTGGTGTCATGTAAGAAGTCATTGCCAAGGCCAACTTCAAGGAGATTTCTCCTTATGTTTTCTTCTAGGAATTGTATGCCTTCAAGTCTTATGTTTAGATTTTTATCCATTTTGAGTTGGTTTTTGTGTCTGGTGTAAGATGAGAATTCAGTTTCATTATTTTGCATGTGGAAATCCATTTTTCCCAGCACCATTTATTCAAGAATTGTGTTGTCTTGGTGCCTTTGTTGAAAATTAGTTGACTGTCTGTGTTTGGATTTGTTGCTGGGCTCTCTATTCTGTTGTACTGGTCTGTGTGTCTGTTTTTATGGCAGTACTAAACTATTTTGATTATGGTTGCTTTGTAACTTAATTTTAACTCAGGAAGCATGAAGCCTCCAACTTTTTTTTTTCCCTCAGAATTGCCTTGGCTGTTCAGAGTCTGGTGCTTCCATGTGAATTTTAGGATTGCTTTTTCTACTCTTGTGAAGAATGCCATTGGGATTTTGATAGGAATTGCGTTGAATCTATATGTTGCTTTGGGTAGTATGGTAATTTTAACAATATTCTTTTGATCCATGAGCTTGGAATTCTTTCCATTTATTTGTGTCCTCTTCATTTTCTTTCATCAGTAGTTTTCGTTTTCAGTGTACAGGTCTTTCAACTTTTTGGTTAAATTTATTCCAAAGTATTTTGTTTGTTGATACTAACACAAATGGAGCTGTTTTCTTAATTTCTTTTTCAGCTTGGTCATTATTTGTGTATGGAAATGCTGTGAATTTTTTATGTTGATTTTATATCCTACAACTTTACAAAATTAATTTATTAGATCTAACAGTTTTTCGTGTGGTCTTTGGAGTTTTCTATATATGGGATCATGCCATCTGCAAATAGAGGTAATTTTCTGATTTGGTTAACTTTACTTTTTTTTTTCCTTTTTCTTGTCTAAATGCTCTTGATTTAGACAAGCTCTTCCAGCACTTCTAGTACTCTGTTGAATGGAAGTGGTCAGAGTGGGCATCTTTGCCTTGTATCAGGTCTTAGAGGAAAAGTTCTCCGTTTCTCCCTGTTGATTATGTTGTTAGCTGTGGGTTTTTCATAGATGGCCTTACTATGTTGAGGAACTTGCCTTCTATTTTTAAACTGTTAAAGAGTTTTTATCAAGAAAGTTTAACTTTGTTGAATGCTTTTTCTGTCAGTTGATATGATTGTGTCATTTTTCTTTCAGTCTCTTAATATACCACATTGATTCATTTGTGTATGTTAAACCAGCTTTGGATGCCCATATAAATCCCACTTGATCATGATGTGTAATTTTTTGATATGTTGTTGAATTTGACTTGCTAATATTTTATTGAGGATTTTTGTATCATCAGTGTTCATCAGAAATACTGGCCTGTAGTTTTCTTTTCTTTTTTTTTTTTTTGAGACGGAGTCTCGCTCTGTCACCCAGGCTGGAGTGCAGTGGCGCGGTCTCGGCTCACTGCAATCTCCACCTCCCGAGTTCACGCCATTCTCCTGCCTCAGCCTCCTGAGTAGCTGGGACTACAGGTGCCTGCCATCATGCCCAGCTAATTTTTTGTATTTTCAGTAGAGACGGAGTTTCACTGTGTTAGCCAGGATGGTCTCGATCTCCTGACCTCATGATCCACCCACCTTGGCCTCCCAAAGTGCTGGGATTACAGGCGTGAGCCACCGCGCCCGGCGTTATTTTCTTGTAATGTTTTTGTCTAGCTTAGGTATCAAGGTGATGCTGGCCTTATCAAATGTGTTACAGCTCTATTATTTGGAAGAGTTTAAGTAGTATTGGTATTCTTGAAAAGTTTGGTAGAATTAAGCTGTGAAGCTATCTGGTCCTGACCTTTTCTTTGTTGGGAGGTTTTTAATTACCACTGGTTCAATCTTTTTGTTTGTTACGGGTCTATTTAGGTTTTCTATTTTTTCCTGATTCAACCTTGGCAGGTTGTACTTTTCTAGGTATTCCTTTCCTCTGAGTTATCAAATTTGTTGGCATGTAATTGTTCATAATGGTTTCTCAGGGCTGGGCGCGGTGGCTCATACCTGTAATCCCAGCACTTTGGGAGGCTAAGGCGGGTGGATCATGAGGTCAGGGGTTCGAGACCAGCCTGACTGATATGGTGAAACCCCATCTCTACCAAAAATACAAAAATTAGCCAGACGTGGTGGTGTGCATCTGTAATCCCAGCTACTCAGGAGGCTGAGGCAGGAGAATTGCTTGAACCTGGGAGGCGGAAGTTGCAGTGAGCCAAGGTCGTGCCACTGCTCTCCAGCCTGGGTGACAGAGTGGAACTCTGTCCAAAAAAAAAAAGGTTTCTCATGACCCTTCTTATTTCTTTTGTTTCTTTTTTTCTTTCTTTTTTTTTTTTTTTTGAGACAGGTCCTCACCCTGTTACCCAAGCTACACTGTGGTGGTGCGATGTATGTTCACTGCAGTCTCAATTCCTGGGCGCAAGTGATCCTCCTGCTTCAGCCTCCTGAGTGGTACGACAGATATGTGCTACAACGCCCAGCTAATTTTTGTATTTTTTGTAGAGACAGTGTTTCACCCTGTTGCCCAAGCTGGTCTTGAACTCCTGGGCTCAAGTGATCTATCCACCTTGGCCTCCCGTAGTGCTGGGGTTACAGTCGTGAGCTACTGCACCTGGCCAACTCTTTTTATTTCTGAGGCATCTGTTGTGATGTCTCCACTTTCATTTCTCATTTTGTATATTTGAGACCCCTCTCTTTTTTTCTGTAGTCTAAGGGTTTGTGGATTTCATGTTTTCAAAAAACCAACTCTTTGTTTTACAGTTTTTCTCCATGGTTTTTCTGTTCTCTATTTTAAGCAACTTGTTTGTATCTTATTTAATCTTCATCACAGTCTACTAAGGCAAATTGAATTTTTAAATGAGGAAACTGAGGCTTTCAGAGCTTTACACAGCCAGCAAGATGCATAGCCGTACTTTGAACCTGTTCTTAGATGCTCCACTGTATGGCCTTTATAATTTGGAAAGATATAATTGGAAAGAATAAGATAATTGCCTGAAATTGGAAGACTTAAGGTTCCTTAGGGTAAGGCTTAGGAACTTTTACTTTTTGTAGTGTTACTTATGGACGAGAAAGTAATTGTCAGTCATATATACGTAAAGTTTATTTTATTTTAAAATAAAAATTTTAAGAGCAAATACCTTGCTTTTAAAACTGATCTGGCTAGCTATAAAACAGTGGCTGTAAGAGATGGGTAAAAAGTGTAGTTGAAATCCGTATTGCAAAATCAGTTTTGAACCCGAGCTCCTATCCTTTTCTTTTTTTCTTTGAGATGAGGTCTTGCTCTCTTGCCCAGGCCGAAGTGCTGTGGTGTGGTTGTGGCTCACTGCAGCCTACCTTCTGGGCTCAGGTGATACTCTTGCCTCAGCCTTTCAATTAGCTAGGACTACAGGCCCGCACCACCATGCCAGGCTAATTAAAAAAAAATTTTTTTTTGTAGAGGTGGGATCTCCCTATGTTGTCCAGGCTGGGCTCAAGCAATTCTTCTGCCCTGTCCTTTCAGAGTACAGGGATTGTAGATGTGAGCCACAGAGCCCAGCCAGGAGCACCTTATCTTTAACAGATGAAACTGAATGTTAGAGAAGTTAAGTAACTCTTGCCAAGGTTTCATAACCAACAGGTGGCGGAGCCTGGATTCCAACCCAGGTAATTTAGTCTAGAGCTCTTATTCTTAACTACTTTACTGTCCTAAGAGTATGGGAATGTACAGAAATGGAGCCTTGCTACTTCTGGTAACTTGAAGGCACACATTTTGAGCTCAGTTAACATACCATAGTTTGATTCAAGGCAGAACAGAAGTGTTACACTTCATCTGCCTTTGTCCTTATTATTTCCCATGGTTATTGGTCTCAATAATTTTTGTTGTTGTTTTATATTATTCTTGCACTGGAAAATCCTTTGTACTTAGTTATCATTCAATAAATGATGAATGTTGAAAAATAAGCCAGAAATGAAAAACTTTGAACCTTAAATGTAGAAACCAAATTGTAATACATAGTTGATAGTCATGTTTTTCTTTTTAAGAAGTATTTTTATAGTGTTTGAAGATAGTTAATTATTATTATTATTTTTTTGAGACTGAGTCTTGCTCAGGCTGAAGTGCAGTGGCACGATCTCAGCTCATGGCAACCTCTGCCTTTTGGGTTCAAGCAGTTCTTCTGCCTCAGCCTCTCGAGTAGTTGGAATTACAGGCACGTACCACTATGCCCGGCCAATTTTTGTGTTTTTAGTAGAGACAGTGTTCTCTACCATGGCGAACCACCTGTTCGCCATGTTGGCCAGAGTGGCCTTGAACTCCTGACCTCACGTGATCCTCCTGCCTCAGCCTCCCGAAGTGCTGGGATTACAGGTGTAAACTACCGCGCCCGGCCGAACATAGTTTAAATATTAATAGAAAAGGTTGCTTTATCGTTTTCATGAGTTGGAGAAAATTTTCTGTGCCTCTGAATTGAACTTTCTTAGTTGATGAGTGTTTTAAGTGTCAGATTACAGTGAAATTCTGTGATGATACAAAAATTCAGATATAGTGTAATTGACTCTCATCCTCTGCCATGCCTGTTGCCTGCAGGTCGGGGCCAGGCTGACATTTCATTTTTAATCACTGACTTAATATTCAGTAAGTAAAACTGATATGTGAACTTTTCCCTCCCTTTCCCTTCTATTCTGTAGCTGGAAGACTAACGGAAAAACACAGTTTTCTGTTAACTTTGCAATAAGCCCTGTGTTTCATGTACTAATAGTTGGATTTTTTTAGACACCACTTAAAAGAGTATATCTGGGTTCTTAATGTAATGGCAGTGGTCCCAAACCCTTTTGCCACCAGGACTGCTTTTGTGGAAGACAATTTTTCCATGGACCAGGGTGGATGGTTTTGGGATGATTCAAGTGCATTTCATTTATTGTGCACTTTATTATTATTACATTGTAATATATAATGAAATAATTATACAACTCACCATAGTGTAGAATCAGTAGGAGCCCTGAGCTTCTTTTCCTGTGACTAGACAGTCCTATCTGGGGGTGCTGGGGAGACAGTGATAGATTATCAGGCACTAGATTCTCATAAGGAATGCGCACCTAGATCCCTCGCATGTGCAGTTTACAATAGAGTTCACACTTCTATGAGAATCTGATGCTGCTGCTGATCTGACAGGTGGCGGAGCTCAGGTGGTAATGTGAGCAGTGAGGAGCCGCTGTAAATACGGATGAAGCCTTGCTGGCTTGCCTGCTGCTCACCTCCTGCTGTGCAGTCTGGTTCCTAATAGGCCACAGAAACCCCTGATGTATAGCATTTAATACATAGAATACTCATATAACCAGAGATACTTAATTGTCAGCTCAACTATATGGAATTAAGATGGGAACTAGATAGTAGATAAAAATGTGCACTAAGGAACTAAAAGAGTGATCACAGAATCTGAAGTAAAGTTGTTGTTGTTTTATTTAATCTATGTGAAAATTCTTTGGCCAGTGTCTCCCATGGTAGTTACTCTAAACGATGTTGTGCTGTAATAAGTAGTCTGTGGCCAAAGTTTGGGAAATGCTGCTTATAGCGTCCCTCAAAGAACTGATACTCTTTGGATCAGACTTTGGAAGCTCTGGCTTAGGTATATTTGGACCTTGCTTTTATTTGAGAAGGGGAGGAAGCAAACATTTAATGAGGATTTGCTCCACTGGGTCTAAGTGGTATCTCCATTTCGCAGACAAGGTGTCTGAGTCCCTGCTGGTGGGTAGAGGACACAAAATTAATAATGAGGCAGAACTCGGAATAGATCCTTAATTTTGCCGATTCCTAAGTTTTTGCCCGTTTGAACTACGTTGGCACTGTGTGATTATAATGAACTGCTGTCTATTAGATTTTACTCCTTAGGAACAGCAATTTGGCAATATATACAAGGAAAAGACTAAGCTGCCCTACTTAGGGAAGAAGAAAAGGATAATAAATTGACTGTTCGACACAGGTTCCACGTCATTGCTTTGTATATTAATAGATGAACTCTGCATGTTTCTATAGTGAAATATTTCAGACACCACTGTAAAGTAAAGTGCTTTTTGAGTGAGATTTGATACCATCTTTAGATATTCCATACATTTTTTTTTCTGACATTGTAGGACCATTCTAGTCTCATCTGTGATCAAGTATAGTAGAGCTTAGGTAAGATGCTAACTTTTTATAGCTTCATTTTCCTTATCTAGAAGTGGTGATAGTAACTGCCTTTCTGAGTGTTTGTGAAGCAGGTAATTATGCTTGTAATATGCTTAGCACAGGGTCTGGCACATAGTAATCTTAACTGCTATTATTATTAGCAGTAATAACAATACCAAGGCTTAGGTTGGGTTGTTACCTTTCTATATCCTCTTGTATTTTTTTTTAAACTGTTTTATATATAGGATGGTTATAAGGAAAGTCTCAATGTTTTTTCCTTTTTTTTTTCTTTTTTCTTTTTTTAGATGAAGTTTTGCTCTGTCCCTGGGCTGGAGTGCAGTGGTGCAATCTTGGCTCACTGCAACCTCTACCTCCTGGGTTCAAGTGATTCTTCTGCCTCAGCCTCCCCAGTAGCTGGGACTACAGGCACACACCACCACAACCAGCTAATTTTTGTATTTTTAGTATAGACAGGGTTTTACCATGTTGGCAGGATGGTCTTGATCTCTTGACCTCGTGATTCACCCACCTCAGCCTCCCAAAGTACTGGGATAACAGGCGTGAGCCACTGCTCCTGGCCTTCCCCCTGTATTTATTTAAGGAAAAATCATCACCAGATGCATTTTTAAAGTAATAGAAATTCCATCTTAAGTATATTTTATAGGGCGTTAAGAAAGTTGGAGTCGTCACTAGGGATCTGGCAGTTTTTAAGTGAGTATTCGTAATCAGCAAGTGTTGACCTAGCAGGTGCCTTTAAAGTTTTGTTTGTGTTTAATGTGAAATGTGTATTTTCAATAGATGTGATGTTTGTATAGTTAATGTTTTTAGACTCCTTTTTTTTTTTCCAAAAACTGTTTTCAGGCTAGTCTGTATGCAGTGGCAGTCTGGTTTGTATTGACCATTACGTATTGAGTATTTAATAAAATGTTCAAATATGAGGGACATACCATATTATGGTGAGATGTGAAGATTGTCCCCCATACCCCCAACTGGGTTGTCCACAGCTGTATTTAGTAGAGTTAACTTAAATGGTCTGAGATACTCTTCAAAAATTTGAATAGCTATTTGGGACCATTCAGTACCATTAAGGCTATTAACTGTAAATTGAGTTAAGCAGAATACTGTATGTTTTAGTTTTTTCTTCAGTTTTTATTCTTCTCAATTTTGAGGAAGTTGGGGAGAGAAACTTTTCCCCAACTCTGAAAAATTTTCTCTTCCTTCCTTGTTATTTCCTGCTTTGAAATAGCCCAGGTCATTGGGACCTCTGAGAACATCAGATAATATTTACAGCTTGAGGTAGAGTGATTTTCATGGGAAACTTTTTCTCATAAAGTAAAATACTCTTTGTCCCTGCCAGGACATTTTTAGAGGAGCAACAGGCAGCCCCTCACTACTTTGTCATTAACCAGAGTAAGGGAAGGGAAGAATGAGTGACAGCTTTCTTCTTTTTCCTTTTCTGCCTCTTGGCTCCCTTTCCCTTTCCTTCCTTTCCTGTTACCCTTACATCTCTGTGGGTTCTGAATTTGGATTTCAGTAGAATGGCGTAATTTTTATTATACTTTTTAGGGAAACTTGTGCTCCCAGAGGGTGAATACTTTTTTCCATTTTGGGGTTTTAATTTTTACATCAATTTTAAATTATTAAGAAGTTTTCAATTATATAAAACTAGATAGACTAGTTTAATAAACCACTGTATCTCCATCACCTATTTCTATAATTACATGGTCAATCATATTTTATCTATACCCTTACTACTGACCCCAATTTATTATTATTATTGTTATTATTTATTTTTTGAGACAGGGTCTCGCTCTGTCACCCAGGCTGGAGTGCAGTGGCATGATCTCGGCTCACTGCAACCCCTACCTCCCGGATTCAAGCGATTCTCCTGCCTCAGCCTCCCGAGTAGCTGGGATTACAAGTGTGCACTAATACGCTGGCTAATTTTTGGATTTTTAGTAGGGATGGGGTTTCACCATGTTGGCCAGGCGGGTCTTGAACTCCTGACCTCAAGTGATCTGCCCTCCTTGGCCTCCCAGAGTGCTGGGAATACAGGCACGAGCTACCTACCGCTCCTGGCCTCCCAATTTTTTTTTTTTCCCCGAGACAGAGTCTCACTCTGTCACCCAGGCTGGAGTGCAATGGTGTGATCTCGGCTCACTGCAACCTCCGCCTCCCCGGGTTCAAGGTATTCTCCTGCCTCAGCCTCTGAGTAGCTGGGATTACAGGCGCATGCCACTACACCTGGCTAATTTTTGTATTTTTTTTTTTTTTTTGTATTTTTGTATTTTGTATTTTTAGTAGAGACGAAGTTTCACCATGTTGGTCAGGCTGGCCTCGAACACCTGACCTCGAGATCCACCTGCCTCGGCCTCCCAAAGTGTTGAGATTGCAGGCTTGAGCCACCGTGCCTGGTCCCAAATATTTTAAAAGCAAATTTCAGACATCATATGATGTTTTTGGAAAGTACTATTTGTTTCTAAAACATGAGGATGCATAAGACAGAGAAATAGAAGTACAGCACCATGATTTCACCTTTTAAAAATTAAAGAATTCTGTAACATCAGATCCAGTCAGTGTTCACATTTGTGTGATTGTATCTTTTTTTCCCTTAAAAACATGGTTTGTTTTTTACTTGGGATTCAAAACAAGGTCCGTAGCATTTGGTTGCTATTTTTAACTTTCCTTTCAATTGGTAATATTTTTTCTTTAACTCTTTTCCTTGCCATTTATTTATTGAGGAAATCAGATCATTTGTTTTTTGGAATTTCCCACATTCAGGGTTTTGCTGATTGCATCTCTGTGGTTATATAACAAGCTCCTTTATTTCTTATATTTTCTGCAAATGGTTGGTTAGACTTTTTAGTCATACTGCTTTATTGCATGGTACTGAATATAGGTGATCCCCAATTCATGATGGTTCAACTTATGATTTTTTGACTTTATGATACTGCAAAAGTGATATGCATTCAGTAGAAGCTGTACTTTGAAATTTGATGCAAATTTCTTTATGATAACTTCATTACAGAATTTTATGTTAGGTCTTTGTGTTAGGTGATTTTGCCCAACTATAGGCTAAATTAAGTGTTGGATCATGTTTAAGGTAGGCTAGGCTAAACTATGATGTTTGGTATTTTAGGTGTATTAGGTACATTTTCAACTTACAGTATTTCCAGTTTACAGTGGATTTACTGGATGTACTCCATTGTATGTCAAGGAGCATCTGTATTTCCTATTACATAACATCAGGTGTCATGTGATGTCTAGTTCCCTCTCTTTTTTTTGTGATGTTACAGTTGATTACTGCATCTGTTCTTTTGAAGTGATCCTTTATGTGTTAAAAAGTTCCCCATCAGTCTTTCACCTATTCTCTGTAACAGTCATTTATGATCATTGTCTAGAAAAGCTTGTCCAATTCCCAGGCCACATGTGGCCCAGGACAGCTTTGAATGTGGCCCAACACAAATTTGTAAACTTTCTTAAAACATGAGATTTTTTACAATTTTTTTTTCTTATCAACTATCATTAGTATTTATGTATTTGTGTGGCCCAAGACTATACTTCTTCCAGTGTCACCCAAGGAACCCAAAAGAATGGACACCGCTGGTCTAGATCAAGGTTTCTGCAAACTACAGCTTATAGGCCAAATACGATCCACTGCTTATGTTGTAAATAAAGTTTTTTTAGGATGTAGCCACATTTGTTCCTTTATGTATTATCTATAGCTGATTTTCAGATACAATGACAGAGTTCAGTAGTTAAGACAGACTGTGTGTCCTGCAAAGCCTGAAATGTTTACTATCTGGCCCTTTATGGAAAGTGTGCTGACCCCAATCTAGATCATTATTTCATTAGAGATAGCCAGTGGTGATATTCTATCATTCATTTTGTATTTTGTAGCTGGAATTTTTCTGTGAAGAAGAATTTACCTCAATTTTATTATTATCCTGAGAAAAAGCAGAATAAGTCTTGATTCTTTAGCATTTGACAGAGTGAGGTGTTTTCTTTTTTTTTAAGTACGTATTTATATGAACCCCCAGTTTTGAGTATGTTTGATGTTTTAATCTGTTACATTCTCTTTAATTGTCAAATTGTTTCATTTTTGCCAATGTGAGCCCCATCCTGTTGGCTGTTTTATCTTTCCATATAACCTCAGTAGTCTTTGGTAATTCTGTTTTCTAGTATGACAAGATGTTCCAGGCTCATCTTGTACATCATCTGTCTTAGATATCTAGAACCACTCATTACTCTAATGGGTTCTGATTCCTTTTAGTGGGGAATAGTATTTAGAGACCACAGTTTGAGTGTTTGTTGCTCTGGGTTGGTGGTTGTTTTTAGGATCTTTTAGTGGACAGAGCTAGGGTGTGGTTATATGTCTGTGTGATTTTTTTTTTTTTTTTTTAGATAGAATCTAGCTCTGTCGCCCAGGCTGGAGTGCAGTGGCGCAATCTCAGCTCACTGCAAGCTCCGTCTCCCGGGTTCATGCCATTCTCCTGCCTCAGCCTCCCGAGTAGCTGGGACCACAGGCGCCTGCCACCACGCCTGGCTGATTTTTTGTCTTTAAGTAGAGATGAGGTTTCAGCGTATTAACCAGGATGGTCTCGATCTCGTGACCTCATGATCTGCCTGCCTCGGCCTCCCAAAGTGCTGGGATTACAGGCGTGAGCCACCATGCCTGGCAGTCTGTGTGATTTTTTAAAAAATTGTGTTAAAATGCATATAGCATTGAATTGACTATTTGAACGATTTTAAAGTGTACAATCGTTAATATTAAGTGCGTTTACCATGTTGTGCATCTATCACCAATTTGTTCAAGAGCTTTTCCCTATCCTGCAAGGAAGCCCTATATTCTTTAAGTAGTTACTCCCCATTTCCCCCCGCCCCAGACCTGGCATTAATTTGCTTTCCAACTCTGTGTATTTGCTTGTTCTGGACATTTGATATAAATGGAATCATACTTTATGTGACCTTTTGTGTTTGACTTTTTTCCACTTAGAATAATGTTTTCAAGGTTTATCCCTGTTTAGCATGTATAAATACTTCATTCCTGTTCATGGCTGAATAATATTCCATTGTGTGCATATACTACATTTTGTTTATTCAGTTGATGGACGTTTGGATTGTTTATGGCTTTTGGCTATTGTGAATAGTGTTGCTGTGAACATTTGTGTACAAGTTTTTGAACACCTGTCATTTCTTTTCTAGGTCTATACCTGATAATGAAATTGCAGGGTCATATGGTATTTCTATGTTTAATTTACTGGGGAACTACCAAATTGTTTTCCATAATATCTGCACCATTTCACATTTCCTCCAGCAGTGTAGTAGGATTCCTCTTTCTACACATCTTCTTTAGGCCTTATTTCTATTTTTTAATTATTGCTATCCTGGTGAGTATGAACTGTTATTTCATGGTGGTTTTGATTTGCATTTCCTTAATGACTATTGATGTAGAGCATCTTTTTAGGTGCAAACCACCATTGTTGGTGGTTTGTGTATCTTCTTTGGAGAAACGTTTATGTAAGTTCTTTATCTTTTAAAAATTGGATTGTCTTTTTGTTATTCAGTTTTAAGTGTTCTTTATATATTCTTGATGCTTTACCCTGTCAGATATTATAACTTCTCCATTCTGTGGGTTTTTTCATTCTCTTTTTAGTGCCCTTTGATACAGAAAAGTTTTAAATTCAGGTGAAGTTGAATGTTCCTGTTTTTTTCTCTTCTTGCTTGTGCTTTTGATATCATATCTGAAAAGAGCATTGTCAAGTCTAAGGTCATGATTTACCCATATGTTTTCTTCTAAGGGGTTTGTAGTCTTATTTCGTATATTTAGGTCTCTGATCCATTTTGAGTTAATTTTAGTATATGGAGTAAGATAAGGGTCTTGTTGTACAAACTCCATTTGTTGAAGAGTTTATTTTTTTTCCCTGTTGTGTGGTGTTGGCACTCTTATTACGCATCAGTTGACCATAGATACATGGGTTTATTTCTGGATGCACAGTTCTTATTCCATTGATCTATATGTCTGCCTTTATGCCAGTACCACACTGTCTTGATAACTGTAGCTTTGTCATAAATTTTGAAATCAGTAAGTCCCCCAACTTTGTTCCTTTTCAAGATTGCTTTAGGTATTTAGGGTTCCTTACAATTTCATATATATTTTAGGATTGCCTTTTTCTTTTCTGCAGAAAAGGCCTTTGGGATTTTGGTAGGGATTGAGTTGAATCTGTATATCAGTTTGGATATTAACATCTTGACATGTCTTTGTATCCTTGAATACAGGATTTCTTTTCATTTATTTAGGTTTTCTTTAATTTTCTTTAGCAATGTTTTGTAGTTTTCAAGTCTTGTACATCTTCAGTTAAATTTATTCCTAGTGTTTTTTTATTTTTCTTTTTGGATACTGCTGTAACTTGAATTGCTTATTAGTATCCTTTTCAGATTGTTTATTGTTGTGTATAAAAATTCTGATTTTTATGTGTTGGTCTTATATTCTGCAACTTTGCTAAATTTTGGAATTTTTTTAAATGAGAAAACACACTGTGATTCATATCAATACTTCCAAATCCGATTTTGTTTCAAGATTAAGGGTTTAGGGTTATAAGGTTTTCTCTTTCTTAGCTTTATACTTTTTTTCTCTTATGCTGGAAATTTTGAGAATAACGAATTGCTTTATTATTTATATTTATACATATGTATATTAGTATTTCTGAAGTTACTGTGAAAAATGATTATTGTAAAACAATTTAATAATTCTTTGCAATTAGTATAATAGGGAGGTACAGTTAAGTTGCTTTTTAATCAATTAGTTATTTATTTAATTTTTTGGGGACAGACTCTAACTCTGTTGCCCAGGCTGGAGTGCAGTGGCACAATAGTGGCTCACTGTGACCTCTGTCTCCTGGGTTCAAGCAATTCTTATGCCTCAGCCTTCCGAGTAGCTGTGATTACAGACGTGCACCACCACGCCCAGCTAATTTTTGTATTTTTGGTAGAGGTGGGGTTTCGCCGTGTTGACCAGGCTGGTCTCAGACTCCTGAGGTCAAGTGATCTGCCTGCCTTGGCCTCCCAAAGTGCTGTGATTTTTTTTTTTTTTTTTTTTTTTTGAGACAGAGTCTCACTCTGTCGCCCAGACTGGAGTGCAGTGGTGCGATCTTGGTTCACTACAACCTCTGCCTCCCGGGTTCAGGTGATTCTCCTGTCTCACCCTCCCAAGTAGCTGGTATTAACAGGCACCCGCCACCGCACCCTGCTAATTTTTTGTATTTTTAGTGGAGAAGGGGTTTCACCATGTTGGCCAGGCTGGTCTTGACCTCCTGACCTCAGGTGATCTGCCCACCTTGGCTTCCCAAAGTGCTGGGATTACAAGCGTGAGCCATCTCACCCAGCCAGCACTCTAACATTTTTATTCAAACAGTTCCATATTGATGGACATTAGGGTATTGCATAGGGAAATTTTGATGGGACCAGATACTTGGTTCTTGTGGCACTTAAACTTTAAAATATTTTATTTTCATTTTTATCATAAAGATATTTTACCACAGATACTCAAAACAGTATAGAAGTGCACATAATAAAAAGTTTAAATTGTTCTCTGATTCCTGTCTGCCCACTTTTCCTCTATTCCTATCTCCAGAAGTTACTACTAGTTAGTACAAGACTTTTCATTAAAGGTGTATACAGCATTTATACTCTGTGAATGCTTTTTAAACAAAATTGAGATCATATTATGAATATTCTGCAACTTAATATTTTAAACATAGCATTATTAGTTGAGCTTTTAAGTTTGGCTAATGAGAAAAGATTCCTGAATATAAATAAGATTTTAAAAAATGATTTTGAGCCTTTTTTTCTGTGTCATTAATACTACATACATATTTTGTGCATGTTTGTGTGTATGTATGTGTGCTTCCTAAATCTTACAGTATTGTAATCTGCATTAAAGTCCAGAAAGTAGTGTATATATTCCTCTTTACTTTCTCTGTAGGCTCAAAGTTATGTTTGGAAAGAAATTGAGAAAACTTTTATTGTTATAATTGATTATGGTTTAATACTAAAAGTAAATCCAGATAAAGTTGAGATGCCTATTAACCAACAGAGTTGAATGTAAGTTCCATAAAAGCAGGGAAAAACCTGATCTTTTTCATCACTGGGTCCCTAGCACCTAGGACAGCGACTACCTCCTCATTCTTCCCATTCTTTGTATTTGTTTTATGTTTTACTATATAAATTATGACTGGATCATACCACTCAAACTGTTCTGAGTACTTTTTTCACTTGTCTGTATATCATAGATATGTTTTCATGTCAATACTTACGTATCTGTTCTTTTAAATGAGTCTATTAATGGTGATACTATAGATTACATAATTAGGCAGTTTTAAGACTTTTAATTTGAACTCCTTTTTTCCCCTTAGACTTTGGCATTAATGTTTTGTCTTTAAATATCAGTGGGAGATACTAAGTTGAGAGTTATGGTAGATGGAGTGAGAGTGTATAACTTGCTGTATATTTTTGAAGCAAACATGTATTGAATGGTGGTACATGTAACATGCTTTAAACAAGTTTAATATGTGATTTTTCTGACTGAATATTGGAGTAGTTCACTTTAAAATATTTTTGGCGAGGAATTCACATGAAGAGGAATACAAAGAGTCAACATGTAAAAGAATGTTTAATTTAGTATAGTTAAAGAAACAAAAATAAAATGAGATAAAATTATACTCTTTGACCCCCAAATTGTTAAAAATTAGAAATACAATACTCAGTTACTAACAAGGGTTTCAGGAGGTGTGTTGCTGAAGGATAATAAATTCCTATATTGCCGGAAATGGTGACTTATGCCTGTAATCCCAACAGTTTGGGAGGCCAAGGCGGGTGGATCACCTAAGGTTGGGAGTTCGAGACCAGCCTGACCAAGGTGGAGAAGCCCTGTCTCTACTAAAAGTACAAAATTAGCTGGATGTGGTGGCACATGCCTGTAATCCCAGCTACTCAGGAGGCTGAGGCAGCACAATTGCTTGAACCCAGGACCCAGAGGTCGCAGTGAGCCGAGATTGCGCCATTGTACTCTAGCCTGGGCAACAAGAGCAAAACTGTTTTTAAATAAATAAATAAATAAATAAATAAAGTAATAAATCATATATTCGTTCTGGAGAGCAGTTTGGAAGAGTTTCAGAAATTCTACTTGTAGGACTTTAAAATAAATTAAGGATATGCCCACAAACTTAGATATACATGACTGTTTATGAAAAATGTAATCCTGGAACTAATAACAATAATAGTGTCTAAATAGTGTTTCTTTTGTGCCAGAGATTACATTTGTTTAATCTTCTTAACAATCCTATGGTATTTACACAGTAAGATTATAAGTGATGATGATGTAGAATATTTTACATTGAAATAAATTGATAATAGTGAAAATAGCACATTTCAAAGGAGTATGTGCAGTGTATTTTCAGAAACTGCAACAGAATCTAGAGAATAATTTGTGAGAATATGCTCCAGAATATTTAGTAAATTATAATCCTGTTATTCAAATATATTTTCTTTTTGCTATCTTTATTTTCTAATTTTTCTACAGTAACAGTATTGTTTAACAAGAAACCTAAGTTGTTTTTTAAAATATCCTCTGATTTTATAAAATAATTTATTTCTAGATGCCTATAAACAGTAAATTCCTCAAGCATCTTTAAAATAGAGATTTAAATTGTTACTAATGGAATTCTAAGCAACAAATGGAATTCGAAGCACACAAAATGGGGAATTGAAATGTCCTTGAACAGCCTTTGATTTCTGACAATTTGATGGTGTTTTTTTGGTGATAGAAATGGAAAGAGTAGAAAGTGAAGGCTAAGCATCTAAAGTTTGAAGCCTGACAACAGAAAAGTGACAAAATCTTTTAAATGTTTATTTGTGGTTGCTGGCAATGAAGCATTACCATAAATAAATAAATAAATAAACAAATAAATAAATAAATAAATAAATAAATGGACAGATTGACTGACTTGCTACATTTTCAGGGTGTTGCAGTCGGGTATTTTCTTTTTCCCAGTTGAAACTTAGTAACTCATATTTATTGTTTAACCCTCCTAAGAATTGGTTTCTTTCAAATCATCGGAGTCTTTCTGTCCCAAGATTTTCTTTTTCTATTTTTTTTGAAGCCGGGTCTTGCGCTGTCCCCCAGGCTGGAGTGAAGTGGGGCAGTCAAGGCCTACTGCATTCTAGACTTCCCAGGCCCAAGCAGTCCTTCTGCCTCAGCCTTCCAAGTAGCTGAGACCACCGGTGTGTGCCACCATGCCTGGCTAATTTGTTAATTTTTGTAGAGACGGGATCCCCCTGTGTTGCCCAGGTTTTTCTTGACTTCCTGGGCTCACGTGATTCTCCCGCCTCTGCTCCCTAAGTGCTGGGATTACAGGGGTGAGCCACTGTCCCTGGCCAAGACTTTCTGTCTTGCTCCTACCCTTTTCAAGAATTGAAAAAATTAGTTCCCAGATTGCTATTAATGTATCTGGTCTATCTAGGTCTGATACCTGTGTTAGTTTAATGTAGTATTGCCTTTAAGACCTCGTTAAAATGTTTTTCTTAGGCCTTCTTTTACACCTTTTTTAAAAAATCGGCAGCTGTTCTCCTTGACCCTGCATTTTCCATTTCCCTTCTGTGCTATATTTTTCCTTCTAACACTTATCACTTTATAATGTATAATAGATGTTGTTTATCTGTGTCTATTCTTCTCCCCTCCCTCTTTCCACTTTTGAGATATAAGCACCATTAATGCAGGAAGTTTTGTTTCTGTGTAGTTCATTGTGTATTCCCAGAGTTCAGGGTAATGCCTGGCATATAACAAGATTTCAGTAAATTTTTTTTTGAATAAATGAATAGTGGGCACTCAGTATTTGTGGAATGATTGGATGTTCTATTTGGTTGATGAAAGTGAAATTTAAGTGTTTACAGAAGAAGGTTAGGGTTCTCTAGCTGTTTCGTAGTATGGCTATTTCATTGTAGCTCTAGTAATAGAGTTAAATTTATAGGCAGGTTGGAATTTCAGAACTTTGCCCCGATACATGGTAGGTGCTTATTAAATATTGCTAAATGACCTAGCTTGCTGTGAGATTCTGGCCTAATTGGCATAGCCTTTTGGGTAAGGGAGTTGGACTACGATTTCAGAGCTCTCTTGCTTTCTCACTGACTTTAAGATTCACCTCCAGGGACTTTGTGTTTGTAAGTATATTCCTTTGGAATTCAGGAGTTATAAAAAAGTGAACTGGATGAAACTTGCTGTAGGATTACTTTTTTGGAATCAAAACAGTTGTTGAATGTTAATTAGCACCACAGCTTTGTGTGAAGACTTTTAGACTTGAGTAATAATGAGACTCATTATTAAGGAGACAATGTGTGTTAGGTGTTCCAAGGCTTCCACTTTTATTCATCCAGCACTTAAAGCCGACTATATGCTAGGCATTCTGCTAGAGTCCTAAAGATACAAAAGTCAAATAGGGCAGTAATGAAGAGAAGAAGATAAAAATGTTTGTTCCAGAGTGCTGCTTTTTGAGGTCTGGGGTTTCCCAAAAGGCAGGGGAATTTATTTTATTGAGTATTTTTTGTTTTGATTTAATTTAAATTAAAAGTGAATATGAGCCATTAACTACTGATAATATGTTTAATCAGAACATAATTTAATATCAGTTTGCTCTTGAGTCAGTATGTATGTATGTCTTTTTTAAGGAATTAGCATTTATTGAGTATTATATCTTACACTCTTGACACACATTCTTTTTTTTTTTTTTGAGACAGAATCTTGCTCTGCCACTCAGGCTGGAGTGCAAGGGTGTGATCTTGACTCACTGCAACCTCTGCTTCCTGCGTTCAAACAATTCTGCCTCAGCCTCCCGAGTAGCTGGCACTACAGGCGCATGCTGCCATGCCCGGCTAATTTTTGTATTTTTAGTAGAGACAGGGTTTTGCTGTGTTGCCCAGTCTGCTCTTGAACTCCTGAGCTCAGGTAATCTGCCCACCTTGGCCTCCCAAAAGTGCTAGGATTATAGGCATGAGCCACCGTGCCCAGCTGCATTATTCTTTTAACATAGTCCTCATAATAATCCTGAGGGAGAGGCATTATTACCTGTATTTTACAAATAAGAAAATTGAGTTTAGAGAAGTTAAGTAATTTGTTTAAGGTTTACAGCTTTGTAAGTTGTGGATTTCAAGCCAGGTTTTTTTTTGATACTAAAGTACATTAACAGCAAGACATGCTAAAGATTACTGCATCTTGAGACGTAAGAATTTCTGTATATTTACTCTCAGGAGACTCTAGAACTCCACCATCCAAGATTAGCAACTAATTGCCACCAGTGACATGTGGCTATTAAGCCCCTGAAGGTTGGCTAGTCCAAATTGAGACTGGCTGTAAGAATAAAATACACAACAGATTTGGAATATTTAGTTTGGAGGGGAAAAACTCAGTAAGTTTTGTATTGATTACTGAAATGATATGATTTATATTTTTACATAGTAGTTAAATAAAATATATCAACAACATAAAAAAGTACATTAACTTTGTGATGCTTCTCAAAGGAAGTTGTTGCAGTTTTTTTTCTTTGTTTATAATGTTAAATAACAAGATGTATTGAATTTGAAAACTGTACTGTAACTGTTCCCCCCAAATTGAATCTTTGACTTTTTAACCAGAGTATTTAAAAGTACCTTTTTTCTTACTAAATAAAATATTTTTATTGTAGCAAGAAATACAAGAGTGGTGGAAAAGAATAAAGAGAAAGAAGAAAAGATAGCTGGGATAGGGAGAGAGAGATTCTGACTGATCCCCTGTTAATCCTTTGATGTACAGGTGGTATTTAACATAATACAGTTTGGGCTTCCGACTCTCTGAGAACTGGAGTCAAATCTGGGCTCCACTATTTAATGGGTTAATGATTTGGTGTTTTCATGTTTTTGGGGTAAGTTACTTACTCCGGTTTTGCAGATGAGAGAACTGAGATTTAGAGATGTCAGCCTGTGTCATAGGGTTTTGAAAATTAAATGTGACAAGGCATGTAAAATGCTTGGAACATACCTAAAATTCTTAGGCACATCCTAGTTCTTTGCACATAGCTATATTATTTTTTCATAAAATGAGTCAACAAAAATTATAACTGCTTATTTTGAACTTTTAATATGTATCTATCTACAGAAATCAAAACATTTAAAATTATCAGATGATAACTAATACACACAATGGAATGCTATAATATATTCAATATCCTCTTCTAGCTAGACATTTAATTTTCAGTTTTCTTTTTTGCAGTTAATGAAATGCATAGGTGAATATTTTCGTAGCAGAACTTTACCTATATTCTTATCTGATTAGGGTAGAGTTGGTTGGTTGAGGAGTATGTGTACTTTAAAGATTTTTGACCCATTTTGCTGAATTGCCTTCTAGAAGTTCCTAGTCATATTACTAGGATTTACATGTAATCCTAGAATTTATCTGGCCACCTGTTTTTCTACATTCTTACTAAATTAGATATTATAATTTTAAAAAGTTATTGTTGATTTAACCACTTTTAATTTTTACATTGCTTTGATTGCTAATAAGTTTGAAGGTTCTTTCTCTTTTTCTTTTTTTTTTTTTTTTTTTTTTGGGACGGAGTCTCGCTTTGTCCTCCAGGATGGAGTGCAGTGGCGCCATCTCGACTCACTGCAAGCTCCGCCTTCCGGGTTCACGCCATTCTCCTGCCTCAGCCTCCCGAGTAGCTGGGACTACCCGCCACTGCGCCCGGCTAATTTTTTTGTATTTTTAGTAGAGACGGGGTTTCTCCGTGTTAGCCAGGATGGTGTCGATCTCCTGACCTCGTGATCCGCTGGCCTTGTCCTCCCAAAGTGCTGGGATTACAAGCGTGAGCCACCACACCCGACCTTCTTTTTTTTTTTTGAGACAGAAACTTGCTCTGTTGCCCAGGCTGGAGTGCAGTGGCGCCATCTTGGCTCACCGCAACCTCTGCCTCCTGGGTTCAAGCAATTCTCATGCTTCAGCCTCCCGAGTAGCTGGGACCACAGGCATGAGCTACCTCGCACTGCTAATTTTTGTATTTTTTTAGTAGAGACTGGGTTTTGCCATGATGTCCACGCTGGTCTTGAGCTCCTGGCCTCAAGTGACCCACTTGCCTCGGCCTCCCAAAGTGCTAGGATTACAGGCATGAGCCACTGTGCCCAGCCCCTGAAGGTTATTTTTCTACGGGTATATTGGCCCCTTGTGTATTATGCTGTTTTCCCATTAGTGTTTCATGTCCTCATTCCCATTTTGGGGGTATTTGTCACTCTTCTGGCTTTGTGGTCATGCTCAGAGAAACTTGCTCTTCCTTAAACTATAGATTGGCAGTTTTTAAACTTCTTGCTCTCAGGACTCCTTTGTACTCTTAAAAAACTATTGAGAATCTCTGCCAGGCACAGTGTCTCATGCCTGTAATTCCAGCACTTTGGGAGGCCAAGGTGGGGAGATCACTTGAGGTCAAGTTCGAGACCAGCCTGACCAACATGGTGAAACCCTGTCTCTACTAAAAATACAAAAATTAGCTGGGCATGCTGGTGCACGCCTGTAATCCCAGCTACATGGGAGGCTGAGGCAGGAGAATCACTTGAACCTGGGAGGTGGAGGTTGCAGTGATCCGAGATTGCACTAGTGCAACTCTAGCCTGGACGACAGATTGAGACTCCGTCTCAAAAAGCCAAACTATTGAGAACCTCAAAGACTTTTGTTTACTCCGTCTCAAAAAAACAAAACAATTGAGAACCTCAAAGACATCTGTAGATCTTTGCCATCTTAGAAATCAAAAGAGACATTTAAAAAAATACTTTGTTAAGATATGGTAAACCGTTTACATGTTAACATTTTTAATGAAAAGTATATTTTCCAAAATAAAAATTACCAATAAATTTTTCATTTTTGCCAGTCTCTTGCTTAATAAAAGGTATCTGGATTCTGTATATGCCTCTGCATTTAATCTGTTGCAATATCACACAATGTGTACCGTCTGGAAAAGCTGATTGTATAATCAGGAGAGAATGGGAGTTAAAAAGGCAAATTATATTATTATGAAAATGGTTTTGACTTTGTGGGCTTCTGAATGGGTTGAAAGATCCCAAGACTACAATTTGAGAACCACTGATATAAATAATCACTCATATATTTTCCTTTTGTGTTTTTATGGCTGAATTTAAATTCAGAATAAATTCTAGTATAAATTTTCTAATTTCTCCCCTCTCCTGCCCACCCTCTCCAATTGGCTAATATCCTTTGTGGAAAGATCCATTTTCATGTAAATAATTGAATGACTAGATTGAAACAGTAGACATATCTGCTTTTTCCGAGTTGTTACTGAGAAGCTAACTGTTCATTGAAAACAGTAGTCTTGGCAGTCTTTCCTTAATGTTGTATCTCTATTTTGGTATATTCCCTTATTTTCTTGATGGGTTCTCCCCCCGCCCCGCCTGTAACTCCCAGTTTTACAACAAATTGCCCTAAAATCTTAAAGATTTTTTGCTCATACTGATTGTAGCATTTTGCTCTAAATATTGCTTCCTCCCTGATTTAGAAAGTGATTTAAAATGTACGTAGAAGCATAAACCATAAAAGAATATTTTGTCACTTTGAATATGAAAAGTGATATTGATATACTATTATTGCTGTACTGTGATGGATTATGTCACAGGTTATGGAGGTTATTTCAATATTGAAAAAATGCTAGTTGACTATACATAAATTCCTGCACCATTGTTAATAAATTATATTCTTTTTGATATGTTACTTAGCTTCTTGGGACCCTTTACTCACTAGACTTTTATTGACAGCTGTGTATGTTCCAAAATAGAGTTAGATAAAAAGAACAAGACACATTTTTTTTCTAACTTTGCAGGTTGATAGAGAAATACACATGTTCTGTGATAAGTATTATAGCCACAAACAAGAATATTATGGGAGGGCCTAGGCAAGATATTGTTAAGAAGTGATGGAGGAATGAAGGAAAGGGAATTGATTTGAAAAGATTAAGGTTGTACAATCTTCCTTCAGTAGTTGATGATTTCTTTAGGTTTCTGAGTCCAAAGGAGAGAGGAGGAGGAGTCAAGAAAGACTCCCAGCTATTTGTCTTGGAAGACCAGATGGATACCAGTGTTTATCAAAATGTGGAATAAACCCTACTTTCAACAAAACAAAACTCCTTACACATACTACACTTTCCAAGATGCTGTGTTGTTGTTTTCCAAGATGAATTCAATTGTGGGCATGTTAGTTTGAGGGACCTAGGGTGGAGATTTGTGGAAGCCATTTGGAGAGCTATCAGGAGACTTGTATGAGCTGATGAGCAGTGTAGCATAAGTAGGTGAATGGAATGCTTAAGATCATCCTTTGAGAATTTTTAGCAGGATAAGAGAAGATGGTCGGAGACCCTCTGATAATTGAGGGACAGGCAGAGAAAAATAAATTCAGCAAAACGTAATCAGAAAAGAAAAACAGAAGGGTCAGGTTGTGTTGGAGGCAAGTGACCAGTTTAAAGAAAGAAGAAGGGTAGGGGAGAGAGGGATCTGAAATGTTAAGTCCTGCCTAAAGGACAAATAAAATCTGAAAAGTGGAATTAGAAGCCATTGATGACTTTGGAAAAAGCAACTAAACTGGGAAGTTGGGTATAGAAACGGGAGAAGTAGGGGATATAGAGGTGAGGAAGTGGAAGATGGTGAATATTGACTATTGTTTGAGAAGTTTGCCTATGAAGCTGGTGGGGTACAGGTTAAAAGTGAGCAAGCAGGGATTTGAAAATGTTAATGTTCTAGGGAAGGAGAGAGAGAGGAGGGAATGAGAGATTGAACTAAGAGGATAAAATACCATTATCTTGAACTTTCTAGAGAAATGTTTTTTATGCTTTTTGTTTGTTCTTTTTGTGAAAATTGTTCTAAGGTATTTTTAGATAAAGCTGAGTATCTTTTTTGATACCTTTATGATATTTCAGCTACCATGAATATCAGTTATTGTACTACCCTATTGAAGAATATATTAATAGCAACAGTCCCATTCTAAAATACAACAGTTTAGGGCTGTATTAGTTCGTTTTCATGTTGCTGATAAAGACATACGTGAGACTGGGTACTTTATACAGGAAAGAGGTGTAATGGACTCACAGTTCACATGGCTGGAAGGCCTCGCAATCATGATGGATGGCAAGGAGGAGCAAGTCACATCTTACGTGGATGACAGCAGGCAAAAAGAGAGCTTGTGCAGGGAAACTCCTCCTTATAAAACCATCAGATCTTGTGAGACTTACTCACTATAACGAGGACAGTACGGGGAAGATGTGCCCCATGGTCAACGTGGGTCCCTCCCACAACTCGTACGAATTTTGGCAGCTACAATTCAAGATGAGATTTGGGTGGGACACAGCCAAACCATTCAGGGGCCATTTAATATAATTATATAGTAGATTTTTAATAGCCAGTTTTATCTTTTCCTTGTGTATGCACATGTGTTTTGCCCGTTAACTCATTGATGTGGTTGGTCCTAGCAGTAGTAGTCCCTGTTACTACAAATGTGCTAAGTAACTGTGACTGGGAAATCCACGTTACCAAATTGTTGGAATTGTTCTTTGAATGAAATTACTGACAGTATTTTAATCAGTAGATTGAAGGTCTGGGGATTACATCTATAAAGTGTACTCTGTGATATATGTAGTTTTCTTTTTCTTTTCTTTCTTTTTTCTGTTTTTTTGAGCTAGTGTCTCACTCTGTCACCCAGGCTGGAGTGTAGTGGCGCCATCTGGGCTCACTGCAACCTCCGCCTCCTGGGTTCAAGTGATTCTCCTGCCTCAGCCTCCTGAGTAGCTGGGATTACAGGCTCCCACCACCACGCCTGGCTAATTTTTGTATTTTTAGTAGAGAAGAGGTTTCACCATGTTGGCCAGGCTGGTCTCGAACTCCTGACCTCAGGTGATCCACCTGTCTCGGCCTCCCAAAGTGCTGCGATTACAGACGTGAGCCACCGTGCCTGGCCTGTAGTTTTCTACTGCGGTTTTACTTATAATGTAGAGCTCTATAGTAGAGCTCTGTAGTTAGACTGCTTTAGAATCCCAGCTCTAACACGAACTCTGACCTTGAAGAAATGACTTACCTAAAAGCTTTCTTCATCTTTAAGTTGGCGATAATAATAGTACCTATCTCACATGGCTAAATGATGTAATGCATGAAAAACACAGCTTGGTACAAACTAGGTACTTATTCAGTAAACATTAGCTATAATAATTATTTTCTCCCTGCCTCCAGGATTTTGATTTTCTAAACTTGATGTTTTTGGAAGTCTTCTTGATTAGAAAGATGTTACTATATTTGAAAAGGAAATAGATTCAAGTAGAGTCATGTTGCAGATTTTATGTGTCCGAGAGGGCAATGAGAGTTTGCAGCATATATAAACAAGTAGATTTATTTTTCTGAGGTAGGTTCGTGGATTGTTAACAGTGGTTTAGGGAAGGTTAATGTGTTTAAAAATGAGAGGTAAAAAATAACCTAGAATTACCATATGGGGTATTTTACTTGTAGGGGGGTAGGGGTTGCTGTAGACTAGCTATTTTAGGACAGGAAATTAACATAACCTGGTGAGGCTCATGAATCTTTCAGGCTTAGTATCAGAACTACTGGATAACCTGTAATTTCACCCATGGCAGTACTTTGAGGGCAGGAAGTTGGGGGTTTGTGCCTGGTCTGAGAAAGCCTATATTCATTCACCTTTTTATGAGACTTGTGCTCTTAAAAGACAGAGAATGAAATTATTTAAGACATTTGATAACCATCAATTTAGTCATTATTTTCTTCCTTCTATCAAATAAATTGTACTATTTTGTTAAACATTTTAGAGCCCTGTTGAAAATTTGCGCCTTTTTTATATAGTAAAACATCAATGGATGGAAAATCCTGTTTTCTAGGGTAGCCCTCTTTATTGAACTTCTCTAACACCCACAGATCCCCTTTATAAAGAAGAGGCACATTTAGTATGTTTAAAAATAGTAAACTCTTTCTTTCTGTGAATTTCTCAGGTTTTGTTAATGGTGTTTAAAGTTTAATGCTGCTAAACCCACACAGGAATTTTCACTGGTTTTAAATGCCACAAAAACAGTTTTTACTTTTATTGATAGCTGGTTTAGTAAAAAGACCTTGTTGTTCAATTCAGGAATGATTTAACAAATTATTAAAGGTTTCATTGCTTTTTTTCAAAAGTACTTACTATTTGCAAGTCTCTTCATATCTGCAGTCATACCAAATTACTCATATCTTTTTTTTTCTTTTTTTTTGAGATGGAGTCTCACTCTGTCGCCCGGGCTGGAGTGCAGTGGCATGATCTCGGCTCAGTGTGACCTCCGACTCTTGGGTTCAAGTGATTCTCGTGCCTCAGCCTCCTGAGTAGCTGGGATTACAGATGCCCACCACCACGCCCGGCTAATTTTTGTATTTTTAGGAGAGACGGGGTTTTGCCATGTTGGCCAGGCTGGTCTCAAAGCCCTGACCTCAGGTGATCCACCCACCTTGGTCTTCCAAAGTGCTGGGATTGCAGGCGTGAGCCACCGTGCCTGACCCAGTATATTGCTTTTTATAATTTATTGTATACTTTTAAAAAAACCTTTATTCATGATAAAGTAAATCCAGTCTACTGAGTGGCTGTGCTATATCTTTAATACCTATTTTATGTTTATTTCCTTCAGCGTTACAGCTTCCCTACATATTACAGGTTATGTTACCTAATTAAACAGTTGAGCTATGTCCCATTCTAGTTAAGAAAACTGTCCTGTTGCCTATTTTCATCTGATTAAAATTTTCTGACTTTCTTTCAATATCTGTTTTTTTGTAAACCAGCCTATTCAGTTTTATGTCCCAATGTCCTGTTCTCTTGCTTGCCCACTGATTTTTCTCCATCATTTAAAAAAAAAAAGGGAAATTGATAGACAGCATCTAGAGTGTCCTAGATCCTACTAGACCTGGTGTTTGGCCCACTAATTTCTTTTCACAACGATTGTATACTGTAGTTTAATTTAGCTACAGTGACCCTTAACACTTCACTCAAACGACTCTTCTGCCTCACAGGTTGTTTCCTCAGTCTTGCCTGCAGAGCACTTCTCTGCCTCTCTAGCCACCTACCCCTGTTTAAGTGTTCATGTTTTGACCTCAGCCCTTTGTTCTTACTCTGCCTACCTTCCTTCTACCCCAGTGATCTGGTTTATGAAAAACCAGATATTAATACCACTGCTTTGACCAGATCTAGTTCTCTAACCCAGATCTTTTCAGAATCCTAGACCTGCAGGAGTTACCACCTACATGTTCCACAGCTACTTTAAACTGAACATGTTAAAACTGAACTCATTTTCTCTCCTCACCTCTTTCCTCCCCTAAACAAAATAAAACCTCTGTATTATTCTTCTTCTCTATCTTGATAAATGGCACCATTATCCGTAGACGTCCCTGGCTTCCATCCCAGGAGCCAAAGTTGTTTCCTCCTTACACCTAGTTCTCCACCTGTAGTCATTCTTCAAGTCTACTCCCTAAGTATCTTTGGAACCTATTCCTCTTCATTTACTAGAGCCTTCACTTTATTTTGGGTCCTTACCACTCTGCCTAGACCAGAGGTTCGCAAACTAGAGCCCATAAAGCCGAATACGGCTAGCTGTTTGTCTTTGTAAATCAAATTTTGTTAGAATGCAACTTCTGTGGTTTAGATATGGTTTGTTTGTCCCCGTTAAAACTTGTTTTGATAATCAGTGTGGCAGTGTTAAGAGAGGAGGCCTGGTGGGAGATGTTTTGTTTCATGGGGGGTGGGTCCCTCATGAATGGCTTTGTGCCTTTTTGTAGTGGTGAGTGAGTTCTTGCTCTGGTGGTACTAGATTAGTTCTCATGGGAATGGGTTAGTTCTGAGATAATGGATTGTTACAAAGCCACGATGTCCCCAGATTTTTCCTCTTCACATTTGACCACTTCCCCTTTGAGCTTCTTTGTCATTTTATGATGCAGCATGAAAGCCCTCACCAGAAGCCAGGGCCATGCCCTTAAATTTCCTAGCCTGTAGAACTGTGAGGTGAATAAACCTCTTCTTTATAAATTACCCAGTCTCATGTATTCTGTCGTAGCCCCACAAAATGGATTAAGGCAGCTGCCTTGCTCATTCGTTTACGTATTGTCTACTACTGTTTTTGTGCTATGAAGGCAGAATTTTGTAGTTGTGACACAGACTGTGTGGCCTGCAAAGCCTGAAATGTTTACTGCCTGGCCTTTTACAGAAGAGGTTTGCCTACCCTTAGGCTGTTACTGATTTTCTGTCTCCAGCCTTGTCTATTCTTCTGTCCTACCCCAGGTAAACATTCAGAAGTCTGATCATATATCCCCCCATATGAATCTTTTATTTACTACTCATTCCTTACAGAATAAAGTTTAAGTCCTTTATCATGGTGTAAGATCTCTGGCTACCTTTCTGGTTTATCTTCTGTTCAGAAGGCATATTGATTTGTCTCTGGTATATGCTTTTGCCTCTGCCTTAAATGTTCTCTCCTCTTTTTGGTCAACTTACCTGTCTCTCAACATCCAGCACAGATGTTACCTTCCTAGGAAGTCTTCTGACATTCTAGATTTTTCTTTTTCTTGCTTCCTTCATACATTCTACAGCTTTTGTTGTATTTAACATTGTGCAGCTTTTATCCATTTGACCGTATTCGCTTTGTAAATTTTAAAACCACCTAGGCCAGGCCTGGAGCCACATTCACTGACTACTCCTTCAAGAAGAGTTTGTTGACTGAATAAATGGATTTCTTTTGTGTTAGATTCTTCCTGATTAGTCAGTCAGAGCAAGGATTATGTCTCATACAATTTTTACATTCTCTGATTGTATCTAGGGACATGCTAGATTCATAGTAGGTACAGATATTGACTAAATTGTTGATTTGAATTGTCATGTAGATAAAGTGAAGAGACAGAGATTCATTTTGGAGGGGTTGGACATTCATCAAATTGAGACTGTCTAAACCCATTAAAAAGGAGCTAGATTTGCCTTAACTACTAACTTTTCCCTTGACATATATAGGCATTTTTTCCCTTTTCTGTACTTGGGAATTTGACTGACTTTCATTGAATGTTTTGTGTCATTTGTTAGGCATCATATGATCTGTTTTATATAATGTAAGTATAAGTAACAATTTAGATGGAATGTGCTAAGTTGATGCATTAATGTAAAACAGAGTCATACTAAAAGTACTGTTAGTCTGGGTATAAATGGAATATGTTAAGCCTGCTAAAAGTGGAAATGGAGTGTTACCAATGACATTAGCTGTTAGGATCCATACCTTTTCTTAACTGGATTAATTTGCCTGTTTGTTGTACATAGGTGCCAATTCTTGTAGGATTCCTAGTAGCAGGAGTAGCAGCAGTAATAAACACCTATCTAGTGCATTTTTTATGTGCCAACTACTGTTTTAAGCGCAGTACATAAATTAACTCATGTAGTCTTCATAACAACCCTATGAGATAAGATTCTATTATCCCTGCTTAACAGATGAGGAGCCTGAGGCACAGGGAACTGAAATAAATAAACTTGGCTAACGTAATACAGTTAGTAAGTGGCAAAGCCAGTATTTAACCCAGCCTGTCTGGCTCCAGAGTTTATGCTCTTAGTGACTATGCTAGACTGTGTATGGGTTGTGGAACAATTTGAATGCACAGTTCTTGCATTCCTTTTGTTCCCCTCTAACAGAAACTCTGGAGTTTTGGAACAGAGGAGGAAATGAGGAAACACTAAATGGTTAAAGGTAGGTTTATTTTTAAAAGGCATTTATATCACATTTTATATTTATTATGATTAGTTGTAGGACTCCTTTTTAGCATCATTCTGTTTTTATCTTTTCCTGTAAGTTGAGATAAGTTTGGTTTTCTTTTATTTAACTTGTCTGTATCCAGTTGGTGCTTACTAAATGATTGGCTTTAATGGTTCTAGACATTGTAATTTTATTTAGCTGTGAAGATACATAGTTCATATATTTGGAAGTATATTAACAATTGTGGTAATCAAGAGAAAATCATCATTAGAGCTGGACAACATTGATATTCCAGGTGTTGCTTTTAGCAGGCTTGGAAAACACTTGCAGGTAGAACATAAACAGCAGATTGCATAAAGCCTAAGTGTACTGCTCAGTGAATACAACACCCAGATCAAGTTAAGTATAGAACATCATCATCATTATTCCAAAAGGCTCTCAGGTGTCCTTTCTCAGTCAATAAATACCCTACCAGCTATGTTGCTTTGTTTTTAAAAGATTGTATTTATTACCATTTGACATATTAGTTTGTCTTCCCTACTGGAGTGTAAACTTGGTTTTGCTCATCATGCTGTTCCATTGCTCAGCATAGCGCTTGACATATAGTAAATGTTCAACAACTATTTGTTGAATAAATTAATTGGAAAACACTTGATTATTTCTTATGTACCATATTCTACAGCACGCAGGTGCTATTTTATGTACTAGTTGCTTGAGGATAGATCATAAATCTTGGTTTTCTAGAATGAGGCTTTTGACATTTAGTGTGATACACTACTTTTAAGACAAGGAAATTGACTTCTGCTGGTATTGGGTTTATTGTGTGTTGATCTTTGGTTACGTGAATGTTAGGGAGTATGAGAAAGTTGCTACCAGTGAGAGAGAATGGTAGCCTGTCTATCTGGATTGCCTTCTTGAGAGTATCTGATTCCTTATAGTTATCTCAGATTCTTAACTTACACTCTTGATGATCTTTTTGAATACCTCAAACAGTTGCAAAAGACTAAATGCTCTTGATCTTGTGGAGAGAGAGTTGTGATAGGAAAGACATTATTTAACCATTAATTTACTTATAAGACAGTTTGGTTATTACCTTAGTTGAAAATAATGGAAATTCTCTTTGCCTATATTGAAAAGGTTTAAGATAAATAAAGGAGTCTGTGCTTTAGAATTCATTTTAGTTCAAACTTAGGTTCATGTAGAAAAGAAAATAAATTTTGAGCTGAAAGTGACTCTAGTATTCTGATTCATGTTCCTGTCTGTCAAATTTAACTCTCTCATTTTACATATGAGGAAACTGGAGTACAAAGAAGTAATGTGATGGTGTAGTCTAAAATTAAAAGTTTAGGCCGGGAGCAGTGGCTCACACCTGTAATCCCAGCACTTTGGAAGGCCAAGGCAGGCAGATCACTTGAGGTTAGGAGTTCGAGAACAGCCTGGCCAACAAAGTGAAACCCTGTCTCTACTAAATATACAAAAAAATTAGCTGAGCATGGTGGTGCATGCCTGTAGTCCCAGCTACTCGGGTGGCTGAGACATGAGAATTGCTTGAACCCAGCAGGTAGAGGTTGCAGTGAGCCAAGATTGTACCACTGCACTCCAGCCTAGGCAGACAGAGTGAGACTCTGTCTCAGAATAAATAAATAAATAAATTAATTAAATTTAAATTTTAATAATGAATAAACTTTCCAAGTGATACATACTCTAGTGGCTTAGAACCATTGTGCTGTCATGCCTTTTTCTTTCTTTCTTTTTAAGAGCAGTTTTAGGTTTATGTAATAAGTGAACAGAAAGTAGAGTATGCCTATATAATCCCTTACCCCCACCCATATTTCCCCTGTTACTAACATCTTGCATTGGTGTGGTACATTTTTCCTGGTTACTAACATGTTGCAATGCTATGGTACATTTCTTACAATTGATGAACTAATATTGATACTAAATTATTAATTAAAGTATATAATTTGCCTTTTAGAATTTCCATTAGGGCCCACACTTTTTATTGTATAGTTCTGTGGGTATTGACAAATGCATAATGTCATGTATCCATGATTACTATCATGCAGAATAGTTTTACTGCCCCCAGAATCCCATCATCTACCTATTTAGCCACCCTCTCCTCCCATCCCGTGGCCACCACTGAACTTTTTACTGTCTCTTGTTTTGTCTTTTTCAGAATGTCCTATAGTTGGAATCATACAGTATGTAGCCTTTTTAGATGTGGTTCTTTCACTTAGCCATATATTTAACATTCCTTCATGTCTTTTTCTGGCTGGATACCTCATTTCTTTTTTTCCCTGAATAATACCTCATTGTATGGATGTACCACAGTTTTTTTTAGCTGCTTACCTATTGAAAGACATCTTGGTTGCCTCCACTTTTGGGCAAATATGAGTAAAACTACTGTAAACATTTGTGTTCACTTTTTTGTGTAGACATGTTGGAAATAAATGCTTGGTGCCACAAAGTGAAACCAGTACTCAGGCAGAAGTTTTTTTAGCAAGGCAATTTATTTTTGCAGAAGGGTGGGTCTCGCGGATGGAGCAATGGCAAGAGCACAGGGAACAAAGGAGAGAAGAGGTTTTTATTTCTAATATGTAGTCCCTACCTCAGTGTCACTCCCCTGTGGGCTGGGGTTGGACCGCAGAATTTAAGCTGACTTGATTGGCTACTTGTGAATATTTTTTTTTTGTAAATAAGGAAGGGGGAAGGGGAAGGTGAGTTACAGTGGTGGGACATGTGGTTTCGAAGGGTGGATGTGCCGTTTCAAAAAGGTGGAATGGGTGCAGAGTGGGTAACCAAGGGAACAGATGTGAATTATTGATTAGAGCTGACGGTAAGGTTGTTTACAGTAACTAGAGGCAAGGAGGCGTGGAGAACAAGAAAGTTGAGTTTGAGATCAAAGAACAAGGAGGTTAACAGGCTGAAGCTTTGAAGAGAAATTCAGAGAAATTCATTATATCTTATTCCCTGCTTTTAATTTTTATAATCTTTTCTCTTTAAACCTTTTTAACATGTCTTGGCTTTGCTGTTCGACTTGATCCTTTAAAAGGAAAAGCTTATTTGCGTAAGGTGGAGGAGAGCTAAGGGAGATTTTAGTAAGTACTGTTTTTATAAACTTTTGCACTAACCTATGATGCATGGTATGACATAGCACCAGTAAGAATGAGTACAACTATTACGACTGCAAAAGAAGAAAGAATTGAGGCCACAATTTATTTTCATTTATCAAACCACCTTTTTAGCCATCTCGAAAAAGGGTTGTTGATTCTGGCTAATTCTTATTGGATAAAGTGGTAAGCCCTGGCAAGGCCTTCACTATGCTCTCATTTGGGGCAGTATTATTTGGGATGAAAGTACAACATTGAGTTTTAATTATAACACACACTCCACCTTTTTCAGCTAATATCGTATCTAGGGCCATTCTGTTTTTCTAAGCCATTTGGCTAGTAGGACCTAATTGGTCAGCTATTCCTTTGACAGCATCTCTGGTGTAATTAATAAACTGCTGCTGATTATAATAGATGTAATCTATCCAATCTACATTTTTATTTATTTAATATTTTTTTGAGATGGAGTCTCGCTCTGTTGCCCAGGGTGGAGTCCAGTGGCGTGATCTCGGCTCACTGCAGGCTCCATCTCCCAGGTTCACGCCTTTCTCCTGCCTCAGCTTTCTGAGTAGCTGGGACTTACAGGTACCTGCCACCGCGCCTGGCTAATTTTTTTGCATTTTTAGTAGAGATGGGATTTCACCATGTTAGCCAGGATGGTCTCGATCTCCTGACCTCGTGATCCGCCCGCCTTGGCCTCCCAAAGTGCTGGGATTACAGGCGTGAGCCACGGCGCCTGGCCCCAATCTACATTTTTATTGATAGTTACCCATGGAAATAATGATTCAAATCCTGCAGCTATTTGGTCTCGGGCTTTGAATTTATCAGGTACTTCCTGTGAGACTCCCAATTGCGTCTAAATAAACTTAAGAGTCAAAAGTCCCATAAGGGGCTTCTCTTCCTTTTCGGTATTGTGATTTTTTTTTCCTCTGGTTGAGGAAATGCCAGAGTGAAAGGGATAGCCAACTGGACAAGAGGGCAAGTGCTGCTCCAGTTAGTTGGTGGAGTGCCCAGTAAGGGTCCACCACAATACCACCATATATCTGCTCAAGGATGGCTAAGGGTGGACTGATGGGTAAGCTCTTGGAAGGGCCTAAGCTCACTGCATTCCATTAAGCTTCCCAGGAACGCCAAGTTTTTCCCATGCCTTGAGAGACACAAGGTGAAACTGATGTTGGGAGATGGAAGCTGGATGGCCCTTGGGGGCTGACGCACAGGGTATTGGACTTTGGGATAGAGCAGAGAGAAAGCTTGGCATGATTCATTGCCCCAAGCTGTAGAATCTTGGAAGAGAGTTACCATGCAGCCCATGCCCGGTTGACTGGAGCACCATTTGAGTGGAAAGGGGACAGGTGTGCCGGCCGTGTGCACAAGCATAACAATTGCTTTTGTTTAATGTGCAGATGAAATTTTTGATCCATTTCAACCAGACATTTGTATCTTGATATCCTGTTTTAATTGCTAGAATTTGCCTTAGATCATCTACTTTACAATATTTACTTCAGCATTGTTGGGCAGGGTAGAAGGTTTAGATGGAGAAGGAGGAGGGAGGTTAATAAAACGCATTTTAAAGAAGCATATAGGGTTGTATCCATTAGCTTTTACTCTTAAGCCGTAAAAGTGCTCTAAAGAGGGCATAAGGTTGATGGAGGTAGGAGTATTAATGGAGATAGTTACTGGGTTACACTGGTGAGATGGACAATTAGAGGGGGTGGTTCCTTTGGTAAAAGTGGAGGTAAGATTTTAGGTTGGTACAGCCCTCTGGGGAGGTCCAGCCTGGATCTCTGATAGTCCAGATGATATCTGCCCATTTGGGACATATCTCTCAATTTGGGGTGTCTTGGTACCCACGCAGTGAGCAAGATGCAGGGTCAGTGACTTTTCTGGAGGGGCAGAGGTATTTTTCTAAAGTAGAGATTTGTCTCTGTCATTATCCGTCCTCACAAGGTATAACAAGACAAGCATCAAAGGTAATAATTTGGGGTGAGTCTGACCTGGTTACATTGATAACAAGGTGGTCAGCAATAAAATGAGAAAAGAAGAAAGAGTAATAGAATAGATGAAAGAGAGTTAAGCTCTTTAGCTTTAGTTTGAGAGGTTTTTTCTTTGGATAATGGCCCATAACTCTGGAGGTGGTGGTGTTTTCTTGACTCGGGTGTGATGGGTCCATCCTTTTTTTGCTGTCTGGACTACGGTTTTAGTGGTTAGAAGCACCAGGTAAGGTCCTTCCCAGGCCGGCTCAAGTTTTTCCTCCTTGATGAGGACGTGATCCCCAGGCTGATATTGATGGACTGAGAACCCCAGGGTTAGCACCTGTGTTTGGAGACCTTTGGTTTTAAGAAAAAGAGAAAGTAGAGGAGAGACCAAGTATATAATTCCTGAGGAATTGTCTTTTGTTTTAAGTGTGGGAACGTCAGCAGTGGAGTGTAAATAAGACAATCTATAGAGCATCTCATAAAGGGAAAGGCTTATATCTTTTTTAGGAGCAGTTCAGATTTTCAGCAGGGCATTAGGAAGACATTTGGTCCATGGCAACTGAGTCTTTATAACGAATTTGGTTAGATGGTTCTTTAAGCACTGATTTGTCTTTTTAACTTTCCTTAATGAAGGTGGGTGCCAAGGAGTATGATATTTTCATTTAATGTCTAGGGCTTGGGATAGCTTTTTAATGATATGAGCTGTGAAATGGGTTCCATTGTCTGAGTCAATATTTTTTATTAGCCTGAACTTGAGCACTGTATTTTTAATTAATGCCTTAACTATATAATTGGCTGTTGCATTTGTAAAGGGAATAGTTTTGACCCAGTGAGTGAGGTGATCTACTGTCATTAATAAGCATTTTATACGACCCATTAGAGGCATCTCTGTGTGATTAATTTGGGTACTTTGGAATGGTCTTAAGCCTGGACTCCTTTCCCCAAGGGATAATCTCTTTTATAGTTTGTTTATCAGTTTTCATATATTTACATATAAAGCAACTATCTGTAACCTGTTTTGGCTAGAGTATAAGTTCCTGAAGACTGCATCACACATGGCCTGGGGTCCTTAATGAGTCCTTTGATGCACGTGGGACAGGACTTGGTCTGGTAATACCTATTTTTACTCTGAGCTCTCTTTAGTGCCTATTCTTACTAGCTTTTCTTTCTCAGTGGAAGAGAAAACGGAGATCACAGTAGGAGGAGGAAGGTAAGGAGTTAAGTGGAGAACAGGCATTTCGGAAGAAACGGCAGCCTATTTGGCTTATCTGATCTGTTACGTTATTTTCCTGACTCTTAAAAGACAAGGTTTTTTTTGTGTGTGTCTGGGGACATGGACAATAGCGATTTTCTCTGGCAACTGAAGGTTATTCAGTACTTGGGTGATTAACTCCTCGTGAACAAGGTTTTAACCTTATTAATAAGACCTCGTTCAGTCTAAAATTTTTTCAAATGTATGAGCCACCACAAAGGCGTACTTACAATCAGTATGGATGATTCCTTCCTGGTTCTGCAAACACTTTAAGGCTTGGCTGAGTGCAAACAACTCACAAGTTTGGGCAGACCAATTATTGGGCAATTTTCTTGACTCTACTTCTTTAAGAGCTTCTTCATCAATTACTGAATACCCATTGTGTCTTTTTCCTTCAATCACTCGGGAGGAACCATCTATAAACAAGTGTCCCCCGGTCCTGAAGGGAGTTTCTCCTAGGTTTGGCCGGACCTTTGTATGGTAATCAATTAAATATAAACATGTGTGCTTTCTTTTTAGATTTAGAACTCTTGTTAAGAAACCTGCTGGGTTAAGCAAATTATCAGTAGTTAAATCATCCTCTTGTTTTAACAGAATAGCCTCCTACTCATAACACTTGTAATACTTTTCCAGTGGTACATTTTATATAAATGACTCTAAAGAATCGAAGTTCTTTTCTGGTCTGGAGTAACCAACAGTGACCACATTGAGGATTTCCTTATAGAAGTCTTTTATGAAGGTATGCATGATATGTGTTTCCATGGGCTTCTTTGTATTCTTGTAGTATGAGTTCCATCCTATGCTCACCATCATCTTATGGACATCTCTACTTCCAGCACTGGCCCAACTACGGTAAATGCCAGTGGATATATCAGTTGGGAGATTATCTACCACTTGCTCAGGAAAATTAGCTTGTGGGGATGCCCAGCTGCTTGGACCTGCAGCCGAATCGCGGCACCACTTGGCCCCAGCAGCAGTAAGGCAGATGTCCCATAATGCAGCCTGTTTGGGGTATGGGCTGTGGCCTGTTCTGCATGTCCTGCAGAGCCGCCATTTACATGGTGCCTGAACTCTGGACCAGCCGGGTGGCAGGAGCGTGGGCTCTGCCTACCGTGGAGGCGCACCAGGGCCTGGATGATGCCTATAACATGCTGCCACAGATCCTTGATGCTGCCAACCCTACAAAAGCCGCCTGGCGACTTAGGTGCATGGAGTCCCTTTAAGAAGGGATACTTAGGCTGGGAGGGAATAGGTTCATAGGGTGTTGATTCCCAAGAATCAGAATTATAAGAGGAGGAGTAACATGAGTAGGGGAAGGATCTGAAGCGGGATCTGGGATGGCAACAGCTGCCTGAGAGGAAGGGATTGGGGGCACTGAGCAGGGAAAGATGGTCTAGGGGATCCCACGTGATGGTCTTTAGGCATGGGAACTGGCTTTTCTAACCTTTTATTATCTTTGCAATATTTTAACATGAAACCTAGGAGGCTATTAGGGGGACTATCTTTATTGCTATTTTTATCCTTTTTACTCTTTGTCTTGCTTGAGGTATTTCCCATGTTGGGTCCTAGTTAGGCTCAATGCCTTGTACTAGAGACTTCTTGCCTATTCGTTTCTGGGGGCTTGTTAAGACTGAATCCTTTGTATCAGTGATTTCTTGCCTATTCTTCCCTGGGGAGCTTGTTAAGGCTCAATACTTTGTACCTCAATACCTCGTATTTCTTGCCTATCCTTTAGCCCCACCTACTGGAGGTTTCTTGCACCCTTTTTTCGCTTCGTCCATTCTGGCCACTTCCCTCGTGGGAATATTTCAGATCCCTCTTAGCATTGATGGTGGGTCAGTATAAACCCCTGACAGGATCCTCGAAGGGCCGCCCTAAGCCATATGAGGTGACCATGGAACTGCAGATAGGATGCTCTAACTCTGCACAGCAGTAGTGTTTAGTACCATTCACACAACCAGCACTGCAAGCAGTAGTGCTTGTGATCATTTACACACACTTTTAACCTCCAGAATCCCAACCACCAAGGAAATACTTTGTCGCCCCTGCAATGTTCTGACTTTGGTCTGTGCACAGACTTACCTGGTCACCGAGGTATGTGAGCTTCCTTTCCCCAAGCTGCTGGCCTGTTTCTTTCCCATGTTGCTGAGAGTCCGGGTTTATTTGTCACACTGGGTGGGCCTCAATTCCTTTATCCTGGAGGCCCCTGCAATGAGGGAGTGGGGCTCACTTCTTCATGGGAGAGGACCAGACACCCTTTCCCAGAGGAGAATGGGAATCCCGGACGAGCCCCCAGATTTGTTGGAGATAAATGCTGCAAAGTGAAACCAGCACTCAGGCAAAAGTTTTCTCAGCAAGGCAATTTACTTCTGCAGAAGGGTGTATCTCGCAGATGGAGCAATGGCAAAAACAGGGAACAAAGGAGAGAAGGGGTTTTTATCTCTAATGCATAGTCCCTACCTCTGTGTCACTCCTCCATGGACTGAGGTTGGACCACGCAATCTAAGCTGACCTGGTTGGCTACTTGTGAATATTTTTTCCAAATAAGAAAGGGGAAGGGGAAGATGAGTTGCAGTGGTGGGACGTGTGGTTTCGAAGGGTGATGTGTGGTTACTAATGGGTGGAATGGGTGCAGAGAGTTTAACCAAGGGAACAGATGTGAGCTATTGATAAGAGCTGACAAGAATGTTGTTTACAGTAACTAGAGGCAAGGAGGCATGGAGAACAAGAAAGTTGAGTTTGAGAACAAAAAACAAGAAAGTTAACATACTGAACCTTTGAAGAGAAATTCAGAAAAATTCATTGTATCTTACAGACATAAGTTTTTCACCTCATTTGTATAAATATTTATGAGTGATTGCTGGGATTGTGTGGTAAGACTACATTTAGCTTTGCAGGAAACTGCTGATGGGTCTTCCAGAATGGCTGTACTATTTTACATTTCTGCAAACAATGAGTGAGAGTTCCTGTTGCTTCACATCCTCACCAGCTTTTGGTGGTGTTAGTGTTTGGGATTTTGGCCATTCTGTTCCAGTAGATGTATAATGGTATGTCACTGTTTTAATTTACAATTCCCTAATGACATATGATGTTGAGCATCTTTTCATATGCTTATTTGCTACCTGTATATCTTCTTTTGTGTGGTATCAGTCCAGATTTTTTGCATACTTTTTAATTCATTTGTTTTATTATTGAGTTTTAGGAGTTCTTCGTATATTTTGGATACTAGCCCTTTATCAGATATGTGTATTGCAAATATTTTTTCCCAGTCTGTGGCCTGTCTTTTCATCCTATTTCATAGTGTCTTTCTTTCAGAGAGCAGAAGTTTTTAATTTTAATGAAGCCCATGTTTCCATTTTTTTTTTAAATGGACTGTGCTTTTGGTGTTGTATCTAAAAAGTCGTCATCAAACCAAAGGTTACTTAGATTTTTCTTGTTTTCTTTTAGAATTTTTATAGTTTTGCATTTTATTTTAGGTCTATGATGCAGTTTGAGCTAATTTTTTAATTTTTGTGAATTTTTGTGCATTTTGAGTTAATTTTTATGTAAGTTGATGTCTGTTTATTTGCATGTAGATGTTTGCTTATTCTAGTACCTTTTTTCAGAAAAAGACTGTCATCCCTTTTTGATGTCCTCTTTCAGTAATGCACATGTTTTTTTGAGACAGACTCTCACTCTCTTGCCTAGGCTGGAGTACAGTGGCTTGATCACAGCTGACTGTAGCCTCAACTTCAATCAGTCCTGCTTTCTCAGCCTCCCACGTAGCCGGTATCATAGGTGTGGACCAGGGTTTCACCATGTTGCCCAGGCTGGTCTTCAACTCCTGGGTTCAAGCAGCCCACCCACCTTGGCCTCCCAAAGCACTGGAATTACTGGCATGAACCACCATGCCTGGTCTCAGTGGCATAGTTTTGAGGGTGAATTATGATAAGTAAAATTGAAGAAGAAACCTGAGATTGTTGTAATTAATAATTTGACTTCATATGCCTTTAAAAATAGCTTAGGAGGAAGTAACATGTTGAATAAGAGCCTGGGCTGTGGGATAAATTCTGAATTTGCCGTTAACTTGCTGTGACATTGGACAAGTTACTGAACTGTGCCTCAGTTTCCTTGTACGTAAGTGTATTTTTAGGTTAAGTGAACAACATTTAATATAAATTGTTTAGTACAGTATCTTGCATATGTTATAGCTATGGAAGGTTATTAGTAATAAAGATTTCTTTAGATGTTTTATGTATTTTTAATTCATCAGTTCCTATTATTCTCTATAGTGTATTACAGGAAAATATAATAGTGTTAACCTATGGACTGTTTCTGTAGTTATTGATGCCATCTGGCAGAAGCAGATTTACATAAGGGAGTTTAATGACTGACCCAGAAAAACCATCATGAAGAGCATACAATGTAGAAAACAGAATTCTAAATGCATGCTTATATGCTCAGTATTTTCTAAAACCACTAAATACCATTAAATACCTCAAGACTAAAGGTTTGATGTGTAAGATGGTGCAAAAGAACTGTAGTGCTTTTTTAAAATTTTTAATTTATTTGTGGTTTTGAGATAGGGTCTCTCCCTGTCACCCAGTCTGGAGTTCACTTTATAAAACGTATTTCCTACCTTTGCATATGACGTATTACACGCACCTACTTGCTTAATATATTTAGGATTGTTGCATATTTTAGATTTTGAGTTATCTCTCCAATAAGAATACAAGTTCTTTAGGATAATGTGTCTTCAGTTTTTCAGTCTGTCACCATTTCTGGATGGAGAAGGTCATGTTTCTTAATTGCCTGAGAAGTTAAGCAATTTGGATAATTGGATAAGCTATTACTTTTAAATTATTGCTTTATTTTATCTTGCCGTTTGATTCTTTCTTCTGGAGCGGATAGAGGGACCATTTACAATATAATAATGAAATTCATATCTGTTTTTAAAGTTAGAACTGGAAGGCCAGTAGGAGAAACAAGGGTCCTTTAGGGCAATACCCTGAGTAAAAGCAAAGCAATTTCTTTGTTTGTTTCAAGTAATTGCTAGTGAATAAGGAGTATTTCTATACTTCACTATATTCAGCATTTTTCTTTGTTTGTGTTATAAAACAAGATATTGGGATGATAATTGTTTAATGCACTGATAGGAACTGCTATTCTGAGTTACCACAAACTTTGGGTTTTGTCAGTTAAAACAAATTTGAGTGTTAGGTTTTGTTTTTTTAACAAGTGTTGACATTACTTTTATTTCTGTGTTTGGGAACTTGTAAATTTGTCTGCCATTGATTCTAAAACTTTATTGTAGCGTAATATTTTGATCTCTGTGTATCCAAGCTTTTTTCCTAAAACCGCTAGATGCCGTAGATCTGCTTTTTTTTTTTTTTTTTTTTCCCTGCGATGGAGTCTTACTCTGTCGCCCAGGCTGGAGTGCAGTGGCGTGATCTTGGCTCACCGCAACCTCTGCCTCCCGGGTTCGAGCAGTTCTTCTGCCTCAGCCCCCTGAGTAGCTTGGATGCCAGGCGCCTACCACCATGCCCACCGAATTTTTGTATTTTTAGTAGATATGGGGTTTTGCTATGTTGGCCCGGCTGGTCTTGAACTCCTGACCTCAAGTGATCTGCTCACCTTGGCTTCCCAAAGTGCTGGGATTACAGGCATGAGCCACCGCCCAGCCAGATTTGCTTTTTAAATTAAATTTTTGTCTCTGAGTCATTTAGTAGTAAGTTAGTCATGGTACCCCCTTCTCTTAGATACTTTAATTGGTGATACTCTGGGGGTGTTAAAAACAAAACAGCAACAACAAAACTGGTGATCCGAATTAGTTTAACAACATAAATATTCTTAATGAGGATATCTTCTGAATTATCCTAATAAAGTAATATTTATGTTTTTCTGTTACATAAAAAAATCCAGGACTTTCTTTGGTAAGTTGTACTTCATACCAGTTTTAATCATTTAGCACAGTAGAGAGTACTAGTGAGCTATACATTATGTAGACTATAGATATGTTAAAAAGTACATTCTATTCATGATAAAACTAATAAACTAGGAATAGAAGGAAACTTGCTCCATGAGATAACATCCATGAAAGAACCCAGAGCTAATACATAGTTAATGGCAAAATATTGGATGCTTTCTACATAATATTAGGAGCAATATGAGAATGTCCTCTGCTGCCACTTTGTGTTTTTTTTTTTTTTTTAGCATTGTACTAGAGTTTCTAACCAGAGCAATTAGGCAGGGAAAGAAGTAAAAGGCATCAGAGTGATAAGGAAGAAGTATAGCTGTCTCTATTTGCAGATATTTATGGAAACATCCTAAGAAATTTGCTAAAAATCTATTAGAGTTAATAAATGAGTTCAGCAAAGTTGAACTCATTTTATGTAGGATCGATGTATAAAAATCAACTGTGTTTCTCTACAGTAGAAATGAGCAAACTGAAACTGAAATTAAGGAAACAGTTCCACTTATAATGCCATCTAAAGGAACAAAATACTTATGAATACATTTAACATAAGTACAAAATGTATAATCTGGAAATTACAAAACATTGTTGAAATAAATTAACGAATACCTAAAAAAAGGATGGACATCCTATGTTCATGAATTGAAAGACTTAATATTGTTTAAATAATAGTGCTCTCCTAGTTGATCTACAGATCCAAAGGTTTATCAGAATTCCAGTTGCCTTTTGCAGAAGGCGAAATTCCAATTGCCCTTTGCAGAAATTGATAAACTGATCCTAAAATTCATATGGAAATACAAGGGATCCTGTATTAGTTTCTGAGGGTTGCAGTAAGAAAGTACGAAAACTAGGTGGCTTAAAACAACCGAAATTTTTCTCTCAGTTTAGAAGTGGGAGGTCCAAAATCAAGGTGTTGGCTCTGACTGCTCTAGGGACTTATCCCCGCTTGCTGCTTCTAGCATTTGCTAGCAATCCCTGGCATTTCTTGGCTTGTAGATCACTAAAGTCACTTAGATTTCCTCTACCTGCGTGTCTTCATAATATTTTCTCTCTGTGTATGTTTGTCTGTGTGTCCAAAATTCTTTTTGTGAGGACACCAGTCATATTGGATTAGGGCCAATTGAATGACCTCATTTTAATTTTTTTTTTTTTTTGACATGGAGTCTCACTGTTTTGCCCAGGCTGGAGTGCAGTGGCATGATCTCGGTTCACTGCAACTTCTGCCTCCTGGGTTCAAGCAATTCTCCCGCCTTAGCCACCCAAGTAGCTGGGATTACAGGTGCCTGCCACCACGCCTGGCTCATTTTTTGTATTTTTAGTAGAGATGAGGTTTTGCCATGTTGGTCAGGCTGGTCATGAGCTCCTGACCTCAAGCGATCTGCCCTCCTTGGCCTCCTTAGCGTGCTGGGATTACAGGCATGAGTGACCTCCACCTCTCCCGGCCCTCATTTTAATTTGATTACATTTGTGAAGACCCTATTTCTAAATAAGGTCACATTCTGAGGTACTTGTGGTTAGGACTTTAACATATCTTTTTTGGGGTACCCAGTTAAACTCATAACAGACTCTGAATAGCCCCTCAAAAATTGAAAAATAAAGTTAGAGGACTCACATTTCTCAATTTAAAAATTTACATCAATCAAGACAGTGTGGCGCTTGGATATAGAGTCATGGAGTATGATTGTTAGTCTAAAAATAAGCCCCTACCTTTAAGGTCAGTTGGTTTTGACAAGGATACCAAGATAATTAAATGGTGAAAGAATTTTTTCCCCCCACAAATGGTCTCAGACAGCTGGATATTTGCATGCAAAAGAATGAAGTTTAACTCCTGCCTCACACCATCTACAAAAATTATGTCAAAATGGATTAAAGACCTAAGTGCTAGAGCTAAAGCAGCTAGGAGCTAAAGCTCCTAGGAGAAAACATAGGATTAAGTTTTTCTGACCTTGGTTAGGCAATGGCTTCTTAGATATGGTACCAAGCACACGAGCAACAAAAGAAAAAATTGATGCATTGAACATTATAAAAAATAAAACCATTTGTGCTTCAAAACACCATCAAGAAAGAGAAAACACAGAAAGGGAAAATGCTTGCAAATTATATCTGATAAAGGACTTGTGTCTAGAATACAAGAAGAACTCTTACAGTTCAATAATAAAAAAAAAGTCCAATTAAAAATTTGGCACAGGTTCTTAATAGATAGAACTTATGTATATCTAATTCTACAAGGAAGATATACATAATGACTGGTAAATGTATGTATTAGTCTCTTCTCACACTGCTATAAAGGACTACCTGAGACTGGGTAATTTATGAAGAAAAGAGGTTTAATTGACTCACAGTTCCAAAGGCTGTATAGGGAGCGTAGGTGGGAGGCCTCAGGAAACTTAAAATCATGGTGGAAAGTGAAAGAGGAAGCAAGCTTGTCTTACCGTGGTGGAGCAGGAGAGAGAAAGAGAGAGCGTGAGGGGAGAAGTGCCATACACTTTCAAACAACTAGATCTCGTGAGAACTCACTATCACAAGAACAGCAAGAGGGAAGTCTGTCCCCATGATTCAGTCAACTCCCACCAGGCCCCTCCTCCAATTCATGAGGTTTACAATTTGAGATGAGATTTGGGTGGGGACACAGAGCAAAACCGTATCAGTGCATAAAAAGATGCTCAACATCATTAGTCATTATGGAAATAAAAATCAAAACCATGAGATACTACTTCAGACTCATTAGGATGGCTAGAATAAAAAAGTCAGATTATAACCAATGTTTGTTAGGAAAAATTGGAGCCCTCATACACTACTGTGGGAATGTAAAATGGTACAGCTGCTTTGGAAAACAATCTGGTGGTTCTTAAAATACACACATAGAGTTACCATATAATCTAGCAATTCCATGCCGAGTTATATATACCCATATGTTCATATATACACATGTTCATAGCATTATTCATAATAACTAAAAGTAGAAACAACCCAAACATTTATCAATTGATGAATAGAGAAATCAAATATGGGATTTCCATAAATGGAATATTACTGAGGAACCAAAAGAAATGGACCAAAGCATACTACAACATGGATGAACCTGGAAAACATTCTAAGTAAAAGAAACCAAGCATAAAAGACCAAGTATTACATGAATCCACCTATATAAATGTCCAGAATAGGCAAATCTGTAGACAGAAAGTAGATTACTGTTTCCTTAGGGCTGGAATGGAAGGATTGGGGGATGACACCTAAGAGGTACAGTGTTTCTTTTTGGGGTAATGAAATTGATTGAGGTGGTGGTTGCACAAGCCTGTGAAAGTACTAAAAATCGTTAAGTGTGCCCTTTAAGTGGGTGAATTGTATGTTATGTGAATCATAACTTAATGAAGCTACTTTAAAATACATTCAATTATTACGAGGATAAGGAACCCTATGAAATGTGTACATATTTGAATATTTAACATGAGATGTTATGAAGTACAAATATATATGCTGCCAAATGGATGGTATGGATCAGTGCTGTTCATAAAGTATATTGCAAGCCACATATATAATTAAATTTTTCTAATAGCCACGTTTTTATTTTTTAAAGAAGGGGTTTCACTATTTTATCCAGACTGGACTTGAACTCTCAGGCGCCAGTGATCCTTCTGCCTCAGTCTTCTGAGTAGCTGGGACTACAGGAACATGCCACCTCTCCTGGCTTCTAATAGCCACTTTATAAAAACTTAAAAGAAATGGATGAAATTAAATTGCTTTTTATTTATTTATTTTTTTGAGATGAAGTCTCACTCTGTTGCCCAGGCTGGAGTGTAGTGGCGCGATCTTGGCTCACTACAACCTCTGCCTCCTGGGTTCAAGTGATTCTTCTGCCTTGGCCTCCCGAGTAGCTAGGACTACAGGTGCCTGCCACTACACTTGGCTAATTTTGTATTTTTAGTAGAGATGAGGTTTCCCCATATTGGCTAGGCTGGTATTGAACTCCTAACCTTGTGATCCATCTGCCTCGGCCTCCCAAAGTGTTGGGATTACAAGTGTGAGCCACTGCGCCCAGCCTGAAGTTAATTTTAATAATATATTTTATTTACCCCAATATATAAAAATATTAACATTTCAATATGTAGTCCTTAAAATCTGTTACGCATTTCAGAATGTTTTGATTCAAACTTTGCCACTTTTAAGTGTTCAGTAGCTTCATGTAGTGACTAGGGCAACATAAATAGAGACATTAAGTGTTAATCCAGAGGGAGGAATAATCACTGTAGTCTGAAATGATTAGGAAAAGTCACAGAAATTGAGTTATTTTGCTCATTCATTCATTTACTGATTTCAGTCATTTATCCAACAAATATTTGAGCTCTTACTGTTTATTTAAAAAACTAGCAAAAACTGCAGATATGTCTTACAGTGCATTAAAGAGCTAAGTATGTACTTACTTAGGGCTGGTTGCTTAAGAAGTAGTGGAAAGAATATAGGCTTAGATTTAAATATTCCCGGTGAAACAGAGGATGATGGTAACTGCATTGTGGGATTGGTGGGAGTAAGTAAAATCGGTATGTCACATGCCTAACACTGTGCTGCTTGTTAAATGTTTTCTCCTTCTCTTTTCCTACTTCACCCTCTGTCCCTCTACTTCCTTGTTGAATACATGAGGTGGGCCATGGGAAAAAAGGCTTAGGAAGTAGCAGAGTCCTGGCTACCCAAGGACTTGAGAATGAGTTCTTACCCTCCTTTTTTATCCTCAGCCTTCTTTCACGGGCCTTCTTTCCGTGGCCTTGCTTCCTGGACCCAGATTCAAGTTTGTATTATTAGTTCTAAAGCCTATTAACCAGTATTAAAGGGGTTTTGGTGGGCTAATTTAGGAATGTAATTATTGTTTTTTCTAGAGATTTCTATGCTTCATTCCACACAACTATTTTATTAATGAAAATTTGAAATGCTATCTGCTAAATTAGTTTGCATCTTACTCAGATAAGAATGTGTTTTAGAAATATTTCAAGAAGTGTTGATATAAAAATTATTTTATACCTTTTTTGAAATTCCAGACCTACCATTGAATACTTAGCACTTTGGTCCATGTAATTTTTACATTGTGCGGTATCTTTGAATTTTAACATACTCTTTTACAATAAGACTTCTTAGGTCTAGTTACATTATATTTGAGACAATAATAGATGAGTTTGTTGGGAACAGTTATTATAGTGTATTGAACAGAGTTTGTTAGGAAAAGTTTTTATAGTGTGTTGAACACTGGATTTAGATTGGGCAGATCTTGATTTTTCCATTCGTTAGCTGTGTGGTTGTGAGTAAGTACATTTGTTCACTGGTTTTTGATTCATACAGAAGATACAGTTTGACTAATATGGTCAGGACATGATTGTGTGTTTACTTATTTAAAAATTGTGATTAAGTGCTTTGAAGGAAAAGAACTGGTTACTGTGAATATAATAACAGATTGGATTGTCCTAGAGAAGGCGTCTCTGAAGAAGTGAGGTTTAAGCTGAGACATAAAGGATAAAAAGGAAGAGATTAGGGATGGGGATGGTAAAAGAATATTGTAAGGAAAGGGAACATCATGTGAAAAAGTCCTGAGGTGGCAAAATGCTTTGTGTATTCAATAAATTGAAAGAAGCCTAGTGTGACCGAAGGGTTGTGAGCAAGGGAAGAATGGTATGATATCAGAATGAAACTAGATCTTACAGGGTTTTGTAAAAGATGCTGAAGCCTTTAAGGAGTTTTAATCAGGGAAATGAGACACAAGTGTAACTCCAAAGTGGGAAGTTGAATATAGGAGTCTCTGAAGGTTGAAAGAGTAGTCAGGTCTACAGAAATACATTTGAGAACCAACAGCTCTCAAATGGTAACAATTTGGATAAATACCATGTATTTAAAGATCTGGGAATGCATAAGCTAATCTGGGGAGAGTATGGAGACAGAAGATAGAGAATGGGAGTCTAGGACCAAGCCTAGAAGAACCCCAACATTTAGAAACTGATAGGGAAGAAACTAGCCTAGGAGGACCTCAAGTGAGCAGAGTTTTTTTGGATGACCGAGAAAGTATAATGGTTCTGAAATGGCAATAGGGAACAAGGAGGATGTGATTTTTTTTCCCAACTAGATATAAACCTTTTTTTCACAACTTTGTCATAATTCACCTTCTAAAAGACAGACTGGGGGACACAGCTGAAAACACTGGGAGGCCAGATGCTGATGTCTTTCAAGCCAAAGCATAGCCGTGGTCACTCTAGGGCCAATGTGCTCCTATGGTTCTCAGGCGTCACGGACCAGATGCACCTATACTGTCCAATCCCAGTTTTACTTAGAGCCACCTCCTTTTCTGGGGGCCATCCATCCTCATTTCATGCTAGATTTTTACTAGAGGCTCCCTGTTCTTCCACAACAGTTTATGACCATAAGTAACATACCATATTCCAAGGAGAGTTCCCCAGGATGCACCACATGATCAAAACATTTCCATCCCATGATCATTCCTGCTGTATCCATGGCCATAATGACTTTTAGGGCATTCCCTGCTGTGAATGTGAACATCTGAAGGGAAATAATGGCAAGCCTCCCTTCTGGGATCTTAGTGCAGACAGCTGCAAGGACCATCGTGATGGTGCCAGATGCACCAAGTGATGGTCCCTATCTTCCTGTGGCAACTTTACACACATAACTGATACAATTGGAAATAACACCTGCAGATAATAACACTGCTCTTGACCCAGAATGTTCACTGTGCTGGAGGCGAAGCTCCACAAAACATAGATATTTGCTGCCGTGTGAAATAAGGAGAAATAACTGAATGTTGACAGCAACACTGGAAAAGAAAGAACTTTTGAGGCTGGATTAGATGTGAAATATCTGATCATTGTCCGCTGCAGAGATGGTACTCTCTATCAACAGAATACAACGACATTCGTTTGCACCTGTGATAATCTGTCACAGTCTACTGGCCATTGCTTAGGTTATTCCACCACTTGTTGTTCTCCTTTCTGAAGTCTCCTTTTTGTGGTCTTATGCTATCCCAACCATCAACTTTTATATCATCAAAATAACTCTGGATCCTGAATTTCGGTGATTCATGTTGCCAAATAGCAGCTGATGCAGATGCACAGCCTGTAAACCCAACAGTAAAAAATAAAGGTTTTATGAGAGTCCCTATAGGATACAGAGAAGGATAAAAGGCTGTTTCTTCCACAGGAGGAATGAAAGCACTTCTCTTGTATGCTTCAACACTTGTGCCTATGTCTGATCTTTGAGGCTCAGCTTTCCTGGGTGCTTTTCTGAATCTACCTTTTTGCTGAAGAAGTCAAACCTGTGTCTGAGCAGCCGTGGCGGGGGTAGGGCCACAGTGAGTTCCTTGCAGCTGCGGCTGCTCACTGGCGGAGACCATGTCTGGTTGCTGCCCCAGCCTGTCTCTGCCCAGCCTCACCATGCCATCTTCCCAACCTCTGCCCCACCATGGCCTGCAAGGACATGGTTTTGAGACGTGTGGAGGAACTGAATAACATCAGCCTCTGTGGGATTTATTAAAGTAGCATATTTGGGGGAGTTATGTTTTCCATAAGGCTAGAAAGTGGAGTTTGCTGATCACAGAAGAGGTAGAGTTGAGGAGTTGATTCAGATGAGAGGGATGTGTGGAGTAGTAGGGGCATGACAGTTAACAGCAAATGAGAGAGGCTAGGATTGCTGGTGGAGACTTAGGTAAACAAGGATATGAGGTGTTGATAGATTTAGGCCTTTTAATCTCTTGTAGGCTAGACGGATCTATGGCCTTAGTGGCATAGTCTGGAAAGTTTCAAATAGTTTGTTGGGTAAGGGCCAAGTTTCTCATGAGGTAAATCTGCTTCAGCAGGTTCTAGTTATGGTATGATGAGGCTCCAGGCTGGTCTCTTCATTTCTTTTATCTATTAAATAGTAATAATACCTCATTAATTGTTATTTAAATGGACAGTCACATAGTAGTTAATAATAGTTGAGTCTAAATAAACATACAGCCTTTTACGAAATCTTTTAAACATACATCCCAGTAAGTCGTGCTCTAGCCAAATTATTCTCTTGTCACTCTTTTGTGTACTGAATATAACAATGCCTAATTGAAGAATAAACGTTGACTATGAATGAGGCACTCAATTCATCTCTTTGCCGATTACACTCAATTTTAGAACTAAGGATAAATTATTCAAGAAATAGTTGCTGATTTTTTAGCTCGAAGTGTTCTGTAAGCATACTTGGATTTTTTTTTAGAACCCAGTGACAGTAATACTTCTTTGGAGAGAGTATCTTTGAATATCTTTTTAGAACTTCAAGCAAATTTATCTTTAAAACATTTTATATGCTCAGTGTAGATAATTTGGAAATTACAGAGAGATACAAAAAAGAAAATAAAAATTTGCCTGTATTCTCACTATCTAGAGAAAACTCCTGTTTACTTTTTGGTGTGTTTGTGTAGCATTTGTTTTCAAAATTGGGATCACAATATATAGCAATTTGTAGCTATATACTCTGCCTTTTTATGTAATCTTGTGTCATGAATATTTTCCTAAACCATTAAATATTCTTGGAAAATGTAATTTTAATGAGTACATAATATTCTGTTCATTGTGAGTGTATCGTAGTTTACCTTATGATTCTCTGCTATTGGACATCTGGATTGGCTCTAATTTATTGATGTGGTAAATAATGCCTTAATGAATATCTTTGTAAATCAATTATTTTCTTCCATTTTCTTTTTACTTTCTTTTGCTGTATTCCTAGAAAGGGAAGTACTGGGTCAAAGAATAGGGCTTCATTTTTGTTGCTCCTGCTTTTTTTTTTTTTTTTTCTTCCTGAGATGGAGTCTCGTTCTGTCACCCAGGCTGGAGTGCTGTGGCGTGATCTTGGCTCACTGCGACCTCCGCCTCCTGGGTTCAAGTGATTCTCCTGCCTCAGCCTCCCAAGTAGCTGGGATTACAGGTGTGCACCACCACACCTGACTACTTTTTTGATATTTTTAGTAGAGACGGGGCTTCACCATGTTGGCCACACTGTTCTCAAACTCCTGACCTCAAGTGGTCCGCCTGCCTCGGCCTCCCAAAGTGCTGGGATCATAGGCGTGAGCCACCGTGCCTGGCTGCTCCTGCTGCCTTTTTTTTTTTTTTTTTTTTTTTTTTTGAGATAGAGTCTTGCCCTGTGGCCCAGACTGGATTGCAATGGCGCGATCTCAGCTCACTGCACTGGGTTCAAGTGATTCTCCTGCCTCAGCCTCCTGAGTAGCTGGGATTACAGGTGCATGCCATCACGCCTGGCTAATTTTTTGTCCCGCTGCTTTTAAGGAAAATTATACTTCAAGATTTCATATTTAAAAATCAATGTGGGTCAGGCCCGGTGGCTCACGCCTGTAATCCCAGCACTTTGGGAAGCCGAGGTGGGTGGATCACTCGAGGTCAGGAGTTTGAGACCAGTGTGACTAACATGGTGAAGGCCCATCTCTACTAAAAATACAAAAATTAGCCAGATGTGGTGGTGCGTGTCTGTAATCCCAGCTACTTGAGAGGCTGAGGCATAAGAATCACTTGAACCCGGGAGGTGGAGGTTGCAGTGGGTCTAGATGGCACTACTGCACTCTAACCTGGGCAACAGAGTAAGACTCTGTCTCAAAAAAACCAACCAGCAAACAAAAAATTAGTGTGTGTGTGTGTGTGTGTGTGTGTGTGTGTATTTGGTGGTATAGCATTGCTTATTTCTCTGTTTCCAGCAGTGGTTTATTTTAGCATTGCTTATTTCTCTGTTTCCAGCAGTGGTTTATTTTTGTGTGGATTTGCAGACCCCCTTGCAGTAATAAATCCTTACAGATTCTCTTTGGCTTATATGTTGAGAACAACTTCTATAGATTATAAACTACCCCACTTCTCTCCTGTATCCTTTGTTTCACTGCTCTTGCTTCAGCAGATGCCTTCTCATTGCCCCTAACAAGTAACTCTTCCTCCTTTATTCAGTGATTATTTTTTCCTAACATCCCTTGCTTGATATTTGGGGAAAATTTTAAGGCTTTTAAAAAATCATATTTGAGAGCGCCTAGTTTTATTGTATCCCTTGTTAACACCTTGAGTGTTTATTTTTTAATATTTGCTGATTTGTGAGATGAAATATGATAGGTATATTTGGGGGTAGGAGGAATGTCTGAAATAAATTCTTTCTTCCCAACTTATGATTTAATAAGAGCTGGAAGGGGAAAAGTAAGGTGTAAAACCCAGTGTTTGACATTTTTATCCTCTTAATCTGGCTACCGTCCAACGTACTTTCAGAGCTGAAGGGGCTCTAAATTTCGTATTTATTCAGTCCTTTCAGTTTACAGATAGGGAAACAGCCCTAAAAAGGACATTCCTTGACTTCCTCAAGGTCATAAGCCAAACAGTGTTAGAAGTTTGGCCTGTTTTTTCATAACTTAGTGTGTTGGTTTTTCTACAAACATCTTCTGCGTCTCTGCACCATGTGTTCCCCAGCCTGCCTTTCAGGTTGACTAACTTTTAGATGACTAATTTTTTTCTGTTTGGAGGCCTGGTAGACTCTTTTTTATCCTTCAGTTTAACCACAGTACTTTGATCATCCTGAGTCAGTTCTTGCATACATTGTACCTTGTTGCCCTGCAGATAGTGCTCTCAATTTCAAGGAAAGCTTCAAGGAAATTTTCTATTCATGTGTGGCATCTACTTTTGGAACAATAATTATCCTTATGTTGGATCATCTTTGTTCTTCACATTTATCATCTTCTCCAGAATTACTTTAATCTGTTAAGTGATTCCCTCTGCATTCACTATTATGATTTCCTTTCTTCCCTGCAATTAATTTTTCACTATGTTTTTTTCTGTTCTTTGCTGTTTCTAGTTTATTAGATCTCTGATGTTTTGTTCTGCTAAGAACAAACTGAGAACTGTTGTAGGTTAAAAAACAGCCCTCCAGAAGAGGTCTGTCACCCAGGCTTATTGCAACTTCTGCTTCCTGGGTTCAAGTAATTCCCATGCCTCAACCTCCCAAGTAGCTGGGATTACAGGCACCTGCCACCATGCCCAGGTAAATTTTTGTATTTTTAGTAGGGATGGCCAGGCTGGTCTCAAACTACTGGTGTCAAGTGATCCGCCCACCTCCGTCTCCCAAAGTACTGGGATTACAGACATCAGCCACCATGCCTGGCCCCCAAAAGAATCTTACTATCCATTGGCAGTCACTCCCCATCTCCTGACATGCACTGCCTGCCTTAGACAACCAGGTAGATTAGTGAGTCTATCTTCTTTCTATAGATTTGCTTATTCTGAACATTTCATATGAACAGGATCATACAATATGTAGTCTTGTGTGACTGTCCACTTATTTTCAATTTGTTAAACTCCTTCAAGATCTTTCTTTTTACATGCCTTCTGCCATTAATGTTATCCCTTCCCACCCCATTGCTTCCCTCCTCCCGCTACCCTCTCACACTTTTTAGAATTTCAGCTGAAATACCACTTTTTTGGAGGGACCTCCCCTAATGGGATTCTAGATACTCCATTATGGACTTAATTGTGCCCCACCATTCTCTTTTGTCTCTCTTACTTCAGTTATTATCTAATGGAGCAGTTATTTGTATAAATAATATCTGCTTCTGTCACGAGGTAGGGAGTTTGTTGTTGTTTTGATAAATACTTAGATGAACATATTCAGGCACTTTACCCAGTGGGAGGGGAAAGAGATTTTCAGAGAAGAGAGATGTGTGTACGTATGTTAACTATTAACGTAGCAATGAAAATGTAAGCTGAAAAAATAGAAAATTAATAGTTAATTAGGCTTTATGTATGTAGACTGGATAGGTACCATAAAGAATGTGTATTATACTCTCCCAGCAATATCATGAATCTGGATTTTTTTTTTTTTTTTTTTTGGGACAGGGTCTTGCTCTGTTGCCCAGGCTGGAGTGCAGGAGTGGCTCCAGTAGTGGAGAGCATACATGACTCACTGTGGCCTTGACCTCCTGGGCTCAGGCACTTCTCCCATCTCAGCCTCCCACTGGTGTGTGCCACCATGACTGGCTAATTTAAAAAAAAAAGTTTTTTTTGTTTTTGTAGTAACAGGATCTCGCTATATTGCCCAGGCTGGTCTTGAACTCCTGGGCTCAAACAGCAGTCCTCCCACTTGGCCTCCCAAAGTGCTGGGATTATAGGTGTGAGCCATTAAAACCTAAGACTGTTAAGTGCTAGCTTAATTTTTGGAGTCCATTTATGTTGTTGGTTAGAATATTTGGAATATTTACCCTACCTGAAAAGTTGAATAAAACTGATATATTCTGTTTTAAATTTCAATTCAGCAGTTCAGTTTTTCAGGCTCATTTGTAAATAATGGTGCGTATTGCCTACATGGGTCACAATTTATTTCAGGAAGGTGCTGCATCATCTGCTTTGATGGAGATCTTAATGAAATTGGCTGCTCTTGACCTCTGAGAGTCACCATTTCTTCATCTTTTCATGGTACCTGGATGGTCAGGTACACTGTTCTCTTCTCCGTTAGTGTTTGCTTTACTCTTTAGTGGATACTAGAGATACCTAGGACAAAAGTTTGTGAGAGGGTGTGTGTATGAGGGTCTTAAGATAAGGAAAATAGTATTTTTCTTCTTGATTAAATTTAGGGGGCATCATGAAATTTAAGTAACACCTTAAGGGAAATAGGTCAGATGGCTTTCTGTTGACATTATTGATCTATAAAGTTATTGCTAGCACTGTGTTTACCATATTAAGTATTAAAACCTTATATTCTGTGGGACTCTTCACATGGGTATATAGTTTCAGTTTTTATAATGGAAATTGGTGAGAAAAAAGGATGACTACAAATTTTTGTTTTGTAGTTAACTTTTATTACAATTTCATCTAGGATGCATGAAAGTATATGGAACTTGGGGGCTGTGTTGGACATAATCTTGGAGGGACACGGCTCAGGAAAGTCTTCAGTGGAACCTTGGTCTTGTTACCTGCATATATTCACATCAAACCTTTTAAAGTTTCCACTGATTTTTTTTTTTTTAATGAGTATATGTTAAATGCTTCTGCAGGTTGTAGAGGTATGGTATAAAAAAGAAATTCACCAGCAGTCACAGCTAGCAGACTTGGGCGAGTCCTATCCTGGTATATCATTAAGTCAGGTAGTTAACAGTAGGAGATGACGAAGACCATTTTAAAAAGGGCAGTTAGGCATGTACGTGTTTCCCAAGGATGAAAGTTCTGTTTCAAGGGAAATTGTTTCCTACTTTAATGTCCTTATCTACTTTTGACACTGCAAATAATGAGTAAGCAGTGTGGGAGACACACTGCTTTGGCGTTGGATGTCCTAAGATGTTCTTCCATGACCCACCAATAAGAGGATCAGTCTTATTTTATTTCTCAGGCAGTGGTAAAGGAACCGAGTCCCAATGGTAGACCCACTGTGAGTACAGGATTGTGTTATTCCAGTGGCTTTTATTTAATAGAGCCCAGTTAGCATCTCTTCTAGTAGAACTTTGTGGGGGAGAAATGCTAAGTGGACTGCTTTGTGAATTGACCCACTTAATCTGACAGTACTCTTCCTCATTGAGGAGGTGGACTTGGACATGCCCTATTTGAACGGCATTGCCAGGTTCTCTAAAGGCCGGTCTTTCTTTCTTTCATTTCTTTCTTTTCCTCTCTCTCTCTCTTTCTTTTGTGGGGAGAGGATTGGGAGATGTTAAGCAAGCTTTTAGAGGGAGGAAGATGAGGCAAATATAAATACCAATATGGATTTGATTATAAGTAACTGTGATCAGTTGGGACAATGTTATTTAATATATGCATATATTGACAATATTGTGGGTTTGGTTCCAGACCACCATGATAAAGCACATCGCACAATTTTTTTTTGGTTTCTTAGTGCATATAAAAGTTATGATTACACTATACTGTAGTTTATTAAGTGCAGTAGCATTATGTCTAAACAACCTTAATTAAAACATCCTTTATTGTTTAAAAATGCTAATAATCTGAGCCTTCAGTGAATAGTCATCTTTTTGCTGCTTAGTGTTGATGGCTGTTGACTGATCAGGGTGGTGGTTGCTGAAGGTTAGGGTGTCTGTGACAATTGTTTAAAATGAGACAACCATGAAGTTTGCTGGATTAATTGACTTCCTTTCACGAAAGATTTCTCTGTAGTATGAGATACTGTTTGATAGCATTATATTTGTTTTAGTTTTTAAAAGAGATGGGTGTCTCACTGTGTTGTCCAGGCAGGACTCAAACTCTTAGGCTCAAGTGATCATCATACTTCTGCCTCCTGGTTAGCTGAGGCTACAGTAGCCAGCACCCCAGGCATTATAGCATTTTAGTAGAACTTTCAAAATTGGAATCAGTCCTCTCAAACCCTGCTGCTGCTTTATCAGCTGAGATTATATCCTAAATCCTTTGTTCTCATTTCTGCAGTAGTCACAGTGTGTTCACCAGGAGTACATTCCATCTCAAGAAACCACTATCTTTGCTCATTCATGAGAAGCAACTCCTCATCTGTTCAAGTTTGATCACAAGATTGCAGCAGTTCAGTCACATCTTCAGGCTCTGTTTCTAATTCTGGTTCTCTTGCTATTTCTACCACATCTGCACTGACTTCCTCCACTGAAATTTTGAACTCCTCAAAATCATCCAGGAGGATTGGTATCATCTTCCAAACTCGTGTTCCTGTTCCTATGAATCATGAATATTCTTAATGGCATATAGAAGTTGTTTAGTGTAGCCATCTTCATCAATGGTCTTAGCTAAATCTTCTAGATAACTTGCTGCAGCTTCTAAATCAGTACTTACTGCTTTACTTTGTGCTTTTATGGTATGGAGAGGGCATCTTTCCTCTACTAGCTTCAAACTTGGCAGCTTCCTCACTTCTGTCGGCCTTCATAGAATTGAAGAGAGTTCTGGCCTCGCTCTGGGTTAGGCTTTGGCTTAAGGAAATGTTGAGGTTGGTTTGGTCGTCTCTCCAGACCACTCAGACCTTCTCCGTATCAGCAATAAGGCTATTTTACTTCCTTATCATTCATCTGTTCACTGGAGTAGCACTTTTAATTTCCTTCAAGAACATTTCCTTTGTATTCACAACTTGGCGGTTTGGCACAAGAAGCATAGCTTTCAGCCTGTCTGGGCATTTGACATATTTTCCTCATTAAGCTTAATTATTTCTAGCTTTTGATTTAAAGTGAGAGACAGGTGACTCTTCTCTCACTTGAACACTTAGAAGCCACTATAAGCTTATTAATTGGCCTGATTTCAATATCGTTGTGTCTGAAATAAGGAGCCCTGAGGAGAGGAAGGGAGATGAGGGAACAGCTGGTTGGTGGAGCAGTCAGAGCACACACAATATTAATCTGTTAAGTTTGCCTTCACTAATCACAGATCACCATAATGAGTATAATAATAATGAAAAGTTTGAAGTACTGCAAAAATTACCAAAATGTGACACAGAGACATGAAGTGAGCACATGCTGTTGGAAAAGTGACACTGATAGACTTGGTTAACATGGGGCTGCTATAAACCTTCAATTTGTAAAAAAACATAATTTCTGCAACATGCAACAAAATGAGGTAAGCCTAGATATTTTTCTCTTAGGCATGTTCCTTGTCTTATTAACTATAAACTTAGCATCGTTACTAATGAAGTTGTAAACTAGAATTTAATCAGTATTTGAAAATGTATGGTATCCCTTGCAGAAATGGAGTTAATGGCAGGACTCGTAGTTATTACCTGCTATTTTATTTTCCATAGTTAATTTTAAGAGGTTCTTATAAAGTTGTTTGGAGATACTCTATCTTCACAACAGTTAAAATTGTAATATTTTAGGCATATCTCCTCCTCCTATTTTGTTATACGGAAAAGCTTTAGCTGATAAACAGATTGCATTCTAAAAGTTCATAAATTATTTTGGAACTTAGAAAGTATTTTTCCATAGTAAGTTTTGTAAATAAGTAAATACAAATAGGTTCCCAGGCTATCCTACAAAAGCCTAATGAAGCCATAGTTAGTTCAAATATCTATATACTTACAGTGACACATAATAGAAAATAATATGGCAAGAATAGTAGTTAAACAAAACCAAAACACTGTTAAGAACTAGTTTTGAAAAATTTTCCTGTATGTGATTGATAAAGGGATGTAATCAGAGGGAGGTCAGGCGTAGAGACTTGCAGGAGTCTGCCAGGCCTTTCTGTGTCCTTTCAGGTACTTTATAGGTTGATGGCATTTCTTTCTTTTGATATTGGTATACAGCAGAAATGCTATCTTTTTGCTTACCAGCTATGGTTAAGGTTGTATTTTAGGTCCTGAGTGGAATGAAAAAGTTAGAAAAGAAATAGTTTCCTTAGATAAGAAAGATATGAAAGAACAATGGAAGATAGAGTAACCTAGGATGTGTGTTTGAAAAAGAAATTGTTTGAGATAGATTTCATTGACATACAAATAATGCAAGTTTAAGGGAATGGAGTAGAGTATAACATGTGAATGATTCCTGATGAAGGAGAGCAAAGATGTTGATAAAGTGTGTTGGGTTAGCAATCCTTATGCTGGTCAATAAGTGGTTTTGAATATCTTTGGAAGCTATTTAGAACTGGGAATGGGGAGTAGAATGCTACTTTGGTATTTTTATATGAACTGTTTCAGTATTGTTTTTTCATAACATGGTACAACAGCTCACCAAAAATATTTAAATAGCTTGATATACATTTGGAATGTTTTTTGATGTATTAAACTATTATTAAGAAAATATATTTTTTGAATGTATGAAAGGTGAAAGTAAAATACTGTACTTTAGGTAATTCAACAAATGCCTACAACTATTATGTGATGAGAGAGATTTGGTTTTTACATTCTTTTTTGTTTGTTTGTTTATTGATTAGAAAAACCATGCTTCCTTTTTCAGTCTCCAAAATGTTTCTTATTTAGAAGAAACCAGTGCAAAAAGAAAATCAGGAAATGTTCCTTCTATTCCTACAAAAGTAGCAGCTGTCGTTAGGCTATGTATTATTACTTAGTATTGTGATAAATCTGTTCAAGTGTTTAAATGTTTGCTATCTGTTCACTGATTTGATTTGCCTGAGGGGAATTTCTGGCGCTCTTTTTACTTGTTTTAGATGATTTGTCTCTCAGGTAGCTTCGTATATCAGCAAAATGACACAGTTTTATATTTAAAGTTATTTTTTGCAGTTTATATTAGAAGATGTAAAGACTTACTCAAAAGGTATGGTTATATTGGACTGAGTTATTTTTATGGATTTATTTTAGAATGTAAATTGTTCAACTCACTTTCACTTTTGTAAGTATTGGAAAGTATACTAAACGTAGGAATTGGATGAGGCAATTTGGATGAGTACTATAAGACTATAGTATAGTTTTTAATACTATACAGTCTAAACTGCGGTGTTATACTAAACTATAGTTTTTAATACTATACAGTCATTGCTGTTATACATGGGGCATTGGTTCCAGGACCACTGGGCACATCAAAATCTTTGCATACTCAAGTCCTGTAGTTGGCCCTATGGAACCACTGTATGTGGAAAGTTGGCCCTCTGTATATGTGGGTTTTACACCTTGCAGATACTGTACTTTTAATCTTTTAATCTGTGTATAAGTGGACCTGCGCAGTTCAAACCCATATTGTTCAGGGGTCACCTGTATATAACCTTGAGCAATTTTACTTATTTTTTGAGTCTCAGTTCCCCTCCTCCCTGATTTAAAAACCAGTAGGAAAAACCTACTGGTTTTTCCTCCCTTGTAGGACTGTTGCTTAGATCAAATGAGATAATGGGTCTAAGTGTGCTTTTAAACTGTAAAGTGCTTCACAAATTTATTTGTGATGATGAGTGATGACGGTTTGGTGATCATGATTGGTTCTAGGGAAGACTGTCAAATATATGAATTTTGTCTGCATTATCTTCTCAATCTGTTGAATTGACTTCTCTCTTTTAAGAGGGTGATTGCAGGGTCCAAGGTCATCTCTGAGGTGGAAGTAGAGGTATTTATTTTGGTGACTTTTAGACTTTAGTTTCCAAAGTATAGTAGAAGCCTATAGAAATTTGTCACTTATAAATGAACAAATATTTTACAGACTGCTATCTGCATAGTCATAAAATGGGACTCCACTAGTGTGTGATAACCATAAGTGTTGCCCTCATGGATTGGTTGTTAGTTGTTAAATTGTAATTGGTGAAGTATGTAGGACTGACAGAGTAAGCAGTAGTCTTCTGGGAGGAAACAAATCCCATCCTCTCTCCTCCCCTCCCTGCTGTTTCAATTCAACAGCGATTTTTAATTCAATAACCTCCACTTTAAAGTGATCAAAAATGTGTGTAGATTTGTATGCTGTGCTATGGAAAAAGCAGTTTGGATTAAGGAGTGCAGATGTCTTTGCATATTTCAGGAGAGGGCAGGGTTAGGTAAGCTGTCACAATGGGGGCATTTGGGTTGTCAGAATGCAATATTGAAGATCAAAGGGATGTGTGGTAGGCCAAGAACAGACCTAATTGATTTAAAATGTATATGTAGAGCACTGATCTGGTATTACTGTCACTAAAGACTACAGTAAAATATACCAGCTTTTTGAGTTCTGTTTTCTGGCTTTCTTCTGGCTGCTCAAGGTTGATGTTTCTAGATGTGACCGCTGACGGGATCAGTGAGTGAGTAATTGTATTTTTAAAGGTAATTGTTTACTTCTTTAGTTTAAGTACTTACCATTTGCTCTTTTCATCCATGTATAGTGTACTAATTCTTTGATAATCTGGTAACCTTCCTTCTTAAGAAAAATTTAAACGTAGTATCCACCCTTGCCCTCCAAATTGGACAGCTTATAAATCAAGCGGATAAGCATGTTTAAGAGTTAAAAATTATAATGTAAATTCCTAAAAGCCGAAGATTTTTGTGCGCATGCTGTAAGCCTTTTAGATGTGTATGGAAAATAAACCTGTTTCTAAAATACGTCTTGAAATTATTTCAAGTGAGGACTTAAGACCAAGTGAAGTATTTATTCACTTTGGGTTTGATTTGATTTTATTCCAGTTGAGTGAAGTTAGAGAAAAGGAAAATACACTTGATTCCGGTTTATGGCTTATAAGTAAAATAATATAAGTTCAGACTGTTGGAAATTAGCATGTTTCTGATTTTAGGTTTATTGTTTGGTTTAAAGTAAAATTTGGTTTTGAGGTGAAACCAAGAAGATAAAAAATTGAGTCAATTAAAATTGGCTCAGAAGAAGTATGGATATTTCAAAGAAGAAATTGGGGTGGCTCATAGATATTTCCCTCAGCACCTTTTGTAAGATATTTGGGGTTTTAGGTTTTGCTGAACACAAAAAGTTGGTTTCAGGGCCTAAATACCTATCTCTTATCTTTATGACATGGTCCTTAGCAAAGTAATGTAGTAGGGCACAAGTTTTGCAGTAAATGGACAGGTCTGAATCCTGTGGGTGTGAGTTATTGAAGGGATTACTTTGAGCAAATTATCAAATCTTTTTGAACACCAAAATTTTCTCATTTGTTAAATTGAGTGTTCTGAGTATGTCACAGGCTTTTTGTAGGAATTAAATGGTATGTTGCGGCTAGCTGAACCTGCATTAAGAAGCATTTGAGGTGCTTATTAAAAATACAGTTTCTGGAGCCCCACTTCAGAAATACTGACCTTTTGGGGGATATACTCTAGAGTCTTCATTTTAGTAAACTCCCAGGTGATTCTCATGCCCACTGTGAGTGGTGCTTGCAAACTGTAAACAGTTCTCAATGAATATACTTACATAAATTGAACTTAAGATCTCAGATTTGTCTCCTGTCCAGTTTTTGTCAGTTGCTGCATATTGATGCTCTAAAGAAACCAAAATTGTTTGGAGAAGGGTTAGAAACAGAGGAAATTTCCGACCCATACCTAAATACACATGTGGGACATTGAGTCATTTGTTTTGGCTGCTCGTTGTCACCATGTTTTCAGTAAGCCCTCCATTCTGTTTTACTACTTGTAAAGGCTTTTCTATGTACCTTCTCCTCAGGAATTTATATCTGACCAATGACAAGCATAGGAATAAGCAAAAGCACTACTTAGTTTTAACATGAAGTAGTCAGCTTGCAAATCCTAACAATTCTGCTTGAATAATTCTTATAAGTTCAGTGGCAAACCTTTGCTGAGCACTTGCATTGTGCTGAACCTTGTGCACATGGGAAATGTGAATGATTCCAATAATGTCTAGTTTTTCTTATTTATTTATTTATTTGAAACAGAGTCTCACCCTGTCACCCAGGCTGGAGTGCAATGGCATGATCTTGGCTTATTGCAGCCTCCGCCTCCCAGGTTCAGGTGATTGATTCTCTTGCCTCAGCCTCCCTAGTAGCTGGGATTACAGGCGTACACCACCATGCCCAGTTAATTTTTTGTGTCTTTGGTAGAGACGGGGTTTCACCGTGTTGGCCAGGCTGGTCTTAGACTCCTGACCTCGTGATCTGCCTGCCTCTGCCTCCCAAAGTTTGGGATTACAGGCGTGAGCCGCTGTGCCCGGCCAATGTCTGGTTTTTCTAAGAGCTCTTAGTGAAGTAAGGGGTTCAGACTTTTAATTATAGGACATTGTGGTAAGTACTGTGATAGGGCACATGTGAGTGGTAAAAGAGCATAGTGGAGCAGAATAATATATTCCTTCCTATTTCCACTGCTAATAATTCAAAGTTCAAAGAAACTGTAACTTACTGAGCACTCACTACGTGGCATGCATTTAAAAAACCTATGTAACCTATGCTATTCAATCATCACAACCCTAAGTAGCAGCTGTCTCCATTTTACAGATACTAAGTAGGTTGAACTTGTGATATAAACCTTTGTATGACTTCAAAGCCCATATTGTTTTCATTATGCCTCTAAGGACAAAATTTTATTTTATTTTTTTAAAGAAGGGAATGTTATGATTCTTCAGAATTGATGTCTGTTAATTTCAGTAGCATGATGTCTTCCTGTGATTGAAAATAACTCTGGAGTCTTTATGTCATCTCTGTCCTCTGCCACCCTCTGTTTTCCTTTTCATTTCTAAAAGTGATAGACAAGGCAACATCTCCAGAAGCCAGCCTGTGTGACATCTGTCCATTTTGTTTTCTCTGTCTCTCCTTTTGTTTACTCTTCCTATCCCCAAAGGAAATTTAGTAATTGTTCTGTTTTGTTTTTCCTAATCTCTTAGATTAGAATCATGTGAAGATGAATGGTATCTAAGGGAAAAGGCCCTATTAGGAAGATTTTTATCACATCAAGTTTACATAGAAATTGCCCTGGAATTTTTATCCTGCTGTTGATCATTAGGGTTGATTTGATTGATTCAACTACTTGGTTGATATTTCTTTTCTTTCTTTGTAGTTTCATTTGTTCCAACATATATAAGCAGTTGTGCTCTCTGGCTAGAGCTTCCGCATCATAAAATAAAGCCCCTATTTTAATCACAAGAATAAGTTCATTTTTGAATTTTCTAACTCTGATCGCATGGGGCCCAGTTTTCTACTTTTTATTTCCTTTGCTAATTAATTTTTATGTTGTTTTCTTGTTTCTAGCAGTTTGTTTATTTTGGGGAGAACATCTTTGCTTTTTAAAATTAAACTTATTTTATTTAAAAATAAATAGAGACAGGGTTTCACTATGGTGCCTGCTATGGCCTCCCAAAGTGCTGGGATTGCAGGTGTGAGCCACCGTGCCTGGCCCAACATCTTTGTTGTTGTTGTTGTTGTTTGTTTTGTTTTTGCTTTTTTTTTTAAATAGAGTCTCACTCTGTCGCCCAGGCTGGAGTGCAGTGGTATGATCTTGGCTCACTGCAACCTCCGCCTCCCGGGTTCAAGTAATTCTCTTGCCTCAGCCTTCCAAGTAGCTGTTTGTATTTTTAGTAGAGATGGGGTTTCATCATGTTGGCCAGGCTGGTCTCGAACTCCTGACCTCAGGTGATCCACCCACCTTGGCCTCCCAAAGTGCTGAATTACAGGCGTGAGCCATCGCACCCTGCCAACATCTTTGTTTTAATAGGTTTTTTTTTTGGTTTTGTTTTGTTTTTTGTTTTTTTTTTCAAACCTGGATTCTTTGAATAGAGTTGAACTTCAACTTAATCTGAAAAATTTGCAGTGGCCAGAGTTTCCTCTTCTGACAGTCTTATTCATACCTGAAGATGAGGGTCTTTTGAGTAATTTATATAATCATATTTTTCAATAGCGTCATTGTTGTAAACATCTTTTAAAAATAGCTGTGTGTTATTTCTCTGCATGATACAGAAATAATTGGCAGTGCCTTTTCCCCTGCTAATACTGTTGTTAGAAAATGTGAAAATGCTTTGTGTCTTCTGTGTATTCATGGGTAGTGTGCTGATTTCTCTAGGCTTTTGTTGCAGACTTTTAACTTTCTGTTATTTCTCCGTGGAGACTTCATTCTTGAGGTGAAGGAAAATTTTTACAGAGGCAGTCATTGCAGACTTAACTCTCCACAGCAGGGTCACCAGAGTATTAGACTGTGGCATAACTTTTCTCAGTTTGTAGTATAGCTTATTCATATTCTCTAAAAGACTCTCAGTTACAAAGTGTCTCAGTTGTTGCTTTTTCTCAGCACTGGATTTTAAGAACTAGTCTCCTTGAAACAAGAAACATCAAATTAAATGCCTTTGTTAAATGAACAAAAGTATGCTCAGCTTTGAGATTTATCATTTGAATAAAATTAGAGTGTCAGTGCCAGACACCTACCTACTAAATATTTAAACATCCTTGAAGTGGACTTTCGGCTTTTGGATACTCCCCTCATATCTTGGATGTGGTCAGTGTCACCGTGTTCATCGCAGGGTGGATTGGTCTGAGGAGTGACTTGAGAAGACTTCAGAAAATATGACTACAAAATGTTGTTTACAGGTACAATCCTGTTTTTAAGAGATTGAGAACTAGGCTGTGTGTATCATTTTGGGATATGCCTAAACTTGCCAAGACTTTTGTAAAAATTGTATTCTAGACTGGATGCAGTGGCTCACACCTCTAATCCCAGCACTTTGGGGAGGCTGAGGTAGGAGGATTTTAGACTTAAGACCAGGAGTTAGAGACCAACCTGGGCAACAAAGTGAGACCCTCTCTCTCCAAAAAGTTAAAAAATAAAAAATATTAGCGAGGCGTGGTGGTTTGTGTCTCTAGTGCTAGCTACTTGGGAAGCTGAGGCAGGAGGATTGCTTGAGCCCAGGAGTTCAGTGTTACAGTGAGTGAGCTATGATCACGTCATTGCACTCTAGCCTGGACGACCCTGTCTCTTAAAAAAGAAAAGAAATTATTCTGTATTTAACAGCCTTCAATAGAATGTGATTGTTCTTTTGTATACCATCTTTTCATTGTGTCATGAGGAGTCTATTCTGGTTTATGTATTTAAGACTTATCTATTATGGTAAAGAGTAGAGATTTAATGCTGCTTTTTAATTATGTAGGGAATTTGTACAATGTGAGTGAAGTCCTCTGACAGGAGAGAGGGCCTGAAGCTGAACTAGTTCCTGCTGCTGTGCTGTTGTACCTTCAAGGTAGTTTCGAAGACCAATTTTATTATAATGCCATATAATTAGTTTGGAAATTACTGTTTCGTGTATGCTAGGAAAATTTGGAACTGGACAAAATGGTATTTTTTTGTTCAAGCAGATTTGTTACGATTTCTAGTTTTTCTTGAGGATTTTGGTCTCTTGGAAGCAGTGCTATGGTCTGAAATAGCCCAATTTGTTGTAGCAAATATTAAGTTGTTTGGATGTCACAGAATCAACTGTTGTACATTTTTATTTTTCATATGGTTTTGCTTTGGTATAAATTTCAAAACCTAAAGTTGGTAAAGTGTCTCTGGGAATAGGTGTTGATATTAAGGAGTACATGGTTGAGGCCAGAAAACTATAAAAGGCTGTTGATTTATTCTCTTACTTCCTATTACTCTGGAGCTGATCCTTTTACATTATGTTATCAGAAACATTATCTTCTTTTTTTTAAGAGGAGATGGAGAAAAGAATATGAAGTTAGTGGTAGTAGGAAAGTTTTAAAATATAGCAGAGGCAGCATGAGGCATGTGATGAGTTCTGCTACCTAAAGCTTTATGATAAATTAATCTATTATGGGTATTAATGTAGATGAAACAATGTATGGGATCATTCTTTGTAAACAGTACAGTTTTATACAGTTGTTATCTTATTGCCAGGTTGGCTAATTCTAATGCCAAATGGTAACGTGCTTTTTCCTTGGCATGCTAGCTGCTGACTGACCCATGGCGCTACTGATATTTATGCTAAGTCATACCCCATATTGGCCTGCCATTCTTTTCAGCTCTGCTATTTCAGATCTCTGATAGAACAGTCTGAAGAATGTGATAATTTCTGAATAAAAATTCTAGGATACTTGAAGTCTATGATAAAGACTGAAGACCCATTGTTCCTAGTACCTAGATAGTACATATTGGTGGAGAATATTGTCTGTAATAATTCTTAGCAATTTCTCTAACTGTTTTAGACAGAATAAAGTAAATCTTTTAATTACTACTAAGGTAGTAAGTACTTTATTGTCTCTAGATGTACAAAAGTGTGAAAGATTGGTCCTTGTCCACATCAAATCTCAGCTTAAAATTAAGAGGCCCTAAGAATCTCTTTCAGCTATATCTGTAGGACCTGTTTTACCTTTCCACTCTGCTTTTAATATTTTAGCAGAATTGTCTCATTTGGTGCTTGTTCCCATTTGCAAATTATGATGCTGGGATAGACATTCCTAGGCTCAGTGGCTGGAGTGAAGAAATGCTAAATCCCAGGGTTCTAATGGATATCTTTCATAGCTAGTTCTGAAACCCTTGAAATGTGACCTCTTTTAGAAAGAAGTAGAACCTGTGGAGGCAAATGGGGAAAGTCATCACAAATGCTTATATTGCTTAAGTTCTCTTACTAGAGCAAGGAAGTGCAAAGGTGGGGCTCCTGTTTCCTTTACTGAAATATGGTTATGCAGTAGAAAAACATAATTTTTGGTTGGACCCCAGACAGTTTTTGTTTTCCATTTTTCAGGTAATTAAAATTGTGGAGTATAGTGGGCTTTTTGTGGTGGTGGTGTTGGAGATGGTCTTGCTGTGTCACCCAGGCTGGAGTACAGTTGCATGATCTCAGCTCGCTACAGCCTCTGGCTCCTGGGTTCAAGGGATTCTTGTGCCTCAGCCTCCCTTGTAGCTGGGATTACAGGTGTGCATCACTGTGCTTGGCTAATTTTTGTATTTTTAGTAGAGATGGCGTTTTGCCATGTTGGCCAGGCGGTTCCTGAACTGCTGGCGTTGAGTGATCTGCCCGCCTCGGCCTCTCAAAGTGCTGGGATTACAGGTGTGAGCTACCATGCCTGGCTATTTATTTATTTATTTATTTATTTATTTATTTATTTATTTAGAGACAGGGTCTCGCTTTGTCACCCAGGCCAGAATGCAGTGGTACAGTCTTGGTTCACTGCAGCCTCGATCTCCCGGGCTCAAGGGATCCTCCCACTTTAGCCTCCTGAGTAGCTGGGACTACAGTGCCACCATACTCAGCCACTGTTCTTAAAATCTATGTTAGTTTATTAATGATCCTTTGTTTTGTAAGTTAGACGTGAGATTTTGCAAGCAGCTTGTTTAGTGGAATTTTTAATTCAGAGTCCTTGAAATCTTTTTTTGGTGTTATGGTTTTGACTTGGATAATATAGGGAAGAGTCAGACTATGTTTGAAATAACGTATGCTTTTTATCTTCTCTTGAGACAATTGGATTATAAGAATGTGTTCAATACCTTGGATTTTAACCTTTCTGGATCTCTTCATTTAGAGTTGAAGTTCAAAAGACTGGTTCTGTTTTTAGGACTGCTAAGATACAGGTAAAGAAAATTTATTTTACAAATGAGGGAGAGAATAACTTATGGTAAGGTTTATAGTCAACTTGAAAAGTTGTAGTTAAGATTAGCATAGATTTTTTGGGGGTGGGGCATGATCATTTAGAACTCAGATTAGATTAAACTTGGTTTTCAGCAAATACACCTAAGATTTATTTTACTGAGGGGTGAGACTTGAAGGGAGAGTTTGAAAGCTTTGAAAACTGCTTTTTTGTATTGGCTTATGCTGGGATTTGTATGCATTTAAAGCATATATAATACTGCTGTAAATAAAAATGGTGGTGCTGACAGGATTTGAGTTATTTCTTTTCACAAGTGGTTTTGAATTTGGGGTGATTAAATCATGCCAGTTTGAGTGTTTTACCTTGGACCTAAAGACAAATGTTCAAGATAGCTGACCATGATAAATATAGACTGCCTGTATCTCACCAGGCTATCTTATGAAGGAATCCTCATTGCTTTTGAATCTGTCATGAATGCCATCTTTTATTATTATTATTATTATACTTTAAGTTCTGGGTTACATGTGCAGAACGTGCAGTTTTGTTACATAGGTATACACGTGCCATAGTGGTTTGCTCACCCATCAACCCATCATCTACGTTAGGTATTTCTCCTAATGTTATGCCTCCTCTGGATGCCCATCCGCCACAGACCCTGGTGTATGATGTTCCCCTCCCTGTGTCCATGTGTTCTCATTGTTCAACTCCCACTTACGAGTGAGAACATGTGGTGGTTGATTTTCTGAGCTTGTGATAGTTTGCCGAGAATGATGGAATGATGGTTTCCAGCTTCATCCATGTCCCTGCAAAGGACATGAACTCATCCTTTTTTATGGCTGCATAGTATTCCATGATGTGTATGTGCCACATTTTCTTAATCCAGTCTATCATTGATGGACATTTGGGTTGGTTCCAAGTCTTTGCTATTGTGGATAATGCTGCAATAAACGTTGTGCATGTGTCTTCATAGTAGCGTGATTTATAATCCTTTGGGTTATGCCGAGTAATGGGATTGCTGGGTCAAATGGTATATCTAGTTCTAGATCCTTGAGGAATCGCTACACTGTCTTCCACAATGGTTGAACTAATTTACACTCCCAACAGTGTAAAAGCATTCCTATTTTCCCGCAACCTCTCCAGCATCTGTTGTTTCCTGTTTAATGATCGCCATTCTAACTGGCATGAGATGGTATCTCATTGTGGTTTTGCTTTGCATTTCTCTAATAACCAGTGATGATGAGCATTTTTTCATATGCCTGTTGGCTGCATAAATGTCTTTTTTTGAGAAGTGTCTGTTCATATCCTTTGCCCATTTTTTGATGGGGTTGTTTGCTTTTTTCTTGTGAATTTGTTTAAGTTCTTTGTAGACTCAGGATATTAGCCCTTTGTCAGATGGACAGATTGCAAAAATTTTCTCCCATTCTGTAGGTTGCCTGTTCACTCTGATGATAGTTTCTTTTGCTGTGAAGAAGCTCTTTAGTTTAATTAGATCCTATTTTTCAATTTTGGCTTTTGTTGCCATTGCTTTTGGTGTTTTAGACATGAAGTCTTTGCCCATGCCTGTGTCCTGAATGGTATTGCCCAGGTTTTCTTCTAGGATTTTTATGGACCTCGGTCTTATGTTTAAGTCTTTGATCAATCTTGAGTTGATTTTTCTATAAGGTGTAAGGAAGGGGTCCAGTTTCATTTTTCTGCATATGGCTAGCCAGTTTTCCCAGCACCATTTATTAAATAGGGAATCTTTTCCCCATTGCCTGTGTGTCAGATTTGTCAAAGATCAGATGGTGGTAGATGTGTGGTGTTATTTCTGAGGCCGCCGTTCTGTTCCATTGGTCTATATATCTGTTTTGGTACCAGTACCATGCTGTTTTGGTTACTGTAGCCTTGTGGTAAAGTTTGAAGTCAGGTTGCATAATGCCTCCAGCTTTGTTCTTCTTGCCCAGGATTGTCTTGGCTATGCAGGTTCTTTTTTGTTTCCATATGAAGTTTAAAGTAGTTTTTTCCAATTCTGTGAAGAAAGTCAGTGGTAGCTTGATGGGGATAGCATTGAATCTATAAATTACTTTGGGCAGTAAGGCCATTTTCACGTTATTGGTTCTTATCCATGAGCATGGAATGTTTTTCCATTTGTTTGTGTCCTCTTTTATTTCGTTGAGCAGTGGTTTGTAGTTCTTCTTGAAGAGGTCCTTCACATCCCTTGTAAGTTGGATTCCTAGATATTTTATTCTCTTTGAAGCAGTTGTGAATGGGAGTTCACTCATGATTTGGCTGTTTGTCTGTTATTAGTGTCTAGGAATGCTTGTGATTTTTGCACGTTGATTTTGTATCCTGAGACTTTGCTGAAGTTGCTTATCCCCTTAAGGACTTTTTGGCCTGAGACGTCAAACAGAGACACTTTGACTTCCTCTCCTCCTGTTTGAATACCATTTATTGCTTTTTCTTGCCTGATTGCCCTGGCCAGAACTTCCAATACTGTGTTGAATAGGAGTGATGAGAGAGGGCATCCTTGTCTTGTGTCGGTTTTCAAAGGAAACGTTTTCAGCTTTTGCCCATTCAGTGTGATATTGGCTGTGGGTTTGTCATAAATAGCTCTTGTTATGTTGAGATACGTTCCATCGATACCAAGTTTATTGAGAGTTTTTAGCATGAAAGTCTGTTGAATTTTGTTGAATGCCTTTTCTGCATCTATGGAGATAATCATGTGTTTTTTGTTGTTGGTTCTGCTTATGTGATGGATTATGTTTATTGATTTGTGTATGTTGAACCAGCCTGTCATTCCAGGGATGAAGCCAACTTGATCGTGATGGATAAGCTTTTTGATGTGCTGCTGGATTCGATTTGCCGGTATTTTATTGAGGATTTTCGCATCAGTGTTCATCAGGGATATTGGTCTAAAATTCTCTTATTTTTTGTTGTGTCTCTGCCAGGTATCATTTGGTATCAGGATGATGCTGACCTCATAAAATGAGTTAGGGAGGATTCCCCTCTTTTCTATTGATCGGAATAGTTTCAGAAGGAATGCTACCAGCTCCTCTTTGTACCTCTGGTAGAATTCAGCCGTGAATTTGTCTGGTCCTGGACTTTTTTTGGTTGGTAGGCTATTAATTATTGCCTCAATTTCAGAGCCTGTTATTGGTCTATCCAGAGATTCAACTTCCTGGTTTAGTCTTGGGAGGGTGTATTCTCCAGGTATTTATCCATTTCTTCTAGATTTTCTAGTTTATTTGCGTAGAGGTGTTTATAGTATTCTCTGATGGTATTTTGTATTTCTGTGTGATTGGTGGTGATATCCCGTTTGTCATTTTTTATTGCATCTATTTGATTCTTCTCTCATTTCTTCTTTATTAGTTTTGCTAGTGGTCTATCTATTTTGTTGATCTTTTCAAAAAATCAGCCTCTGGATTCATTGATTTTTTTTTTTTTTAAGGTTTTTTTGTGTCTCTGTCTCCTTCACTTCTGCTTGGATCTTATTTATATCTTGTCTTCTGTTAGCTTTTGAATTTGTTTGCTCTTGCTTGTCTAGTTCTTTTAATTGTGATGTTAGGATGTTGATTTTAGATCTCTCCTGCTTTCTCTTGTGGGCATTTAGTGCTCTAACTTTCCCTCTAAACACTGCTTTAAATGTGTTCCAGAGATTCTGGTATGTTGTGTCTTTGTTCTCATTGGTTTCAAATAACTTATTTCTTTTTGCCTTAATTTTGTTACTTACCAAGTAGGCATTCAGGAGCAGGTTGTTCAGTTTCCATGCAGTTGTGTGGTTTTGAGTGAGATTCTTAATCCTGAGTTCTAATTTGATAGCACTGTGGTCTGAGAGACAGTTTGTTGTGATTTCTGTTCTTTTACATTTGCTGAGGAGTGTTTTACTTCCAGTTATGTGGTCAGTTTTAGAATAAGTGCGATGTGGTGCTGAGAAGAATGTATATTCTGTTGACTTGGTGTGTAGAGTTCTGTAGGTGTCTATTAGGTCTGCTTGGTCCAGAGCCGAGTTCAAGTCCTGAGTATCCTTGTTAATTTTCTGTCTCTTTGATCTGTCTAATATTGACAGTGGGGTATTAAAGTCTCCCATTAGTATTGTATGGGAGTCTTAAGTCTCTTTGTAGGTGTCCGAGGACTTGCTTTTTATAAATCTGGGTGCTCCTGTATTGGGTGCGTATATATTTAGGTTAGCTCTTCTTGTTGAACTGATCACTTTACCATTGTGTAATGGCCGTCTTTGTCTCTTTTGATCTTTGTTGGTTTAAAGTTTGTTTTATCAGAGACCGGGATTTTTTTTTTTTTGCTTTCCATTTGCTTGGTAGATCTTCCTCCATCCCTTTATTTTGAGCCTGTGTATGTCTTTGTACATGAGATGGGTCTCCTGAATACAGCACACTGATGGATCTTGACTGTTCATCCAGTTTGCCAGTCTATGTCTTTTAATTTTGGCATTTAGCCCATTTACATTTAGGGTCAATGTGTGAATTTGATCCTGTCATGATGCTGGCTGGTTATTTCACCCATTAATTGATGCAGTTTCTTCTTAGCATTGATGGTCTTTATAATTTGGCATGTTTTTGCAGTGGCTGGTACCAGTTGTTCCTATCCATGGTTAGTGCTTCCTTCAGGAGATCTTGTAAGGCAGGCCTGGTGGTGACAAAATCCTAGCATTTGCTTGTCTATAAAGGATTTTATTTCTCCTTCACTTATGAAGCTTGGTTTGACTGGATATGGAATTCTGGGTTGAAAATTCTTTTCTTTAAGAATGTTGAATGTTTTCCCCCACTGTCTTCTGGCTTGTAGGGTTTCTGCTGATAGATCCGCTGTTAGTGTGATGGCCTTCCCTTTGTGGGTAACCCAACCTTTCTCTCTGGCTGCCCTTAACATTTTTTCCTTCATTTCCACCTTGGTGTATCTGACAGTTATGTGTCTTGGGGTTGCCCTTCTCGAGGAGTATCTTTGTGGTGTTCTCTGTATTCCCTGAATTTGAATGTTGGCCTGCCTTGCTACGTTGGGGAAGTTCTCACGGTTAATATCCTTAGGAGTGGTTTCTAACTTGGTTCCATTCTCCCCATCACTTTCAGGTGCACCATTCAAACGTAGATTTGGTCTTTTCACATAGTGCCATATTTCTTGGAGGCTTTGTTCATTTCTTTTCACTCTTTTTTCTCTAATCTTGTCTTCTCACTTTATTTCATTAATTTGATCTTCAATCACTGATATCCTTTCTTCTGCTTGATTGAATCGGGTATTGAAGCTTGTATGTGCTTCACCAAGTTCTTGTACTATGGTTTTCAGCTCCATCAGGTCATTTAAGCTCTTCTCTACATTGTTTATTCTAGTTAGCCATTTGTCTAATCTTTTTTCAGGGTTTTTAGCTTCCTTGCAATGGGTTAGAACATACTTCTTTAGCTCGGAGAAGTTTTTTGTTATTACTGACCTTCTGAAGCCTACTTCTGTCAGCTTGTCAAACTCATTCTGTGTCCAGTTTTGTTCCCTTGTTGGCGAGTAGTTGTGTTTCTTTGGAGGAGAAGAGGTGTTATGGTTTTTGGAATTTTCAGCCATTCTGCTGTGTCCCCATCTTTGTGGTTTTGTCTACCTTTGGCCTTTGATGTTGGTGACCTACAGATGGGGTTTTGGTGTGGATGTCCTTTGAGTTGATGTTGATGCTATTCCTTTATGTTTGTTAGTTTTCCTTCTAAGAGTCGGGTCCCTCAGCTGCACGTCTGTTGGAGTTTGCTAGAGGTCCACTCCAGACCCTGTTTGCTTGGGTATCACCAGCAGAGGCTGCAGAATAGCAAATATTGCAGAACAGAAAATATTGCTGCCTGATCTTCCTCTGGAAGTTTCGTCCCAGAGGGACAGCTGCCTATATGAAGTGTCTGTCGGCCCCTACTGTGAGATGTCTCCCAGTTAGGTTACACGGGGGTCAGGGACCCACTTGTAGAGGCAGTCTGTCTGTTCTCAGAGCTCAAACGCTGTGCTGAGAGAACCACTGCTCTCTTCAGAGCTGTCAGGTAGGGACATTTATGTCTGCAGAAGCTGTCTGCTGCCTTTTGTTCAGCTATGCCTTGCCCACAGAGGTGGAGTCTAAAAGAAGCAGTAGGCCTTGCTGAGCTCCTGTGAGTTCTGCCCAGTTTGAGCTTCCCTGCTGCTTTGTTTACACTGTGAGCATAGAACTGCCTACTCAAGCCTTAGCAATGGCAGACGCCCCTCCCCCCACCAAGCTCCTACATCTTAGGTTGATCTCAGACTGCTGCCCTGGCAGTGAGCAAGGCTATGTGGGTGTGGGACCCGCCGAGTCAGGCATGGGAGGGGATCTCGTGGTCTGCTGGTTGCGAAGAGCATGGGAAAAGCACAGTATTTGGGCAGGAGTGTATCACTCCTCCAGGTACAGTCACTCATGCTTTCCCTTGGGTAGGAAAAGGAAATCCCCTGATTTCTTGCGCTTTCTGGGAGAGGCGACGCCCCGCCCTGCTTTGGCTCGCCCTCCGTGGGGTGCACCCACTGTCCAACCAGTCCCAGTGAGATGAACCATGTACCTAAGGTGGAAATGCAGAAATCACCTGTCTTCTGCATCGATCTTCCTGAGAGTTGTAGACCAGAGCTATTCGGCCATCTTGGAAGCAACCATGAATGCCATCTTGCAAATGAAGGTGTTAATTGGTCACAGACATTCACTGGCTTTTGTGTATATTAATACTTCTGTGAATTTAAATGGATATAAATATTGGTTATAATATGTTATTAGTGCATTTGGATATTCATTTATCTAGCAATTTATATTTCACAGAGAAAAATACTCATAAATATTATATTACTTTTATTAGTTTAGTTGGAATTCAGTTAGTATTTTAAAATGAAAATTGTCATAATGGAAGAATAACAGGAAAAAGTAAAAGTCCAATAAGTGAGCCTAAGGACTTATATTGTACTGAGAATTGGTTTTAGATTTGTCAGGGAAGAGAGAAGAAATAGTAGACATTTTTGTGTACATTGAAGTCACTAAAAGAACAATGTAAAGCTCTTTTAGATCAGATACTAGGTAGCATAATTCAGAGAATCGATTAAGAATTCAGAAAACAACATGGTGACTGTGGACTGTGCCTGGTCAAGTAGGAGGTGGCTCTTGTGCCTCAATTGAAGAAAGCTTTTGAATTGCTACTAGGGATGAGAGAAGGCAAAAAAGGGAAGAAGAGAGTTATGAGTAAATAGAGACCCTGGAGCCAGTAATCTGCTTGTAATTGGGCCTCAGTTCAGAATGGATTGGATTATTTAAGTTTTATATCTGTTAACCCCAAATTAACATTCTTTTCTTAACCTGAGCTTTCTCTGAGAGGTCTTCTACTTTGTGAAAAAGATTATTCAGGGAACTTAAAACTCAAAGCCTTACTTTCCTAAACGTAGAAGGATCTGAAGAGAGTCAGAATTATTAAACATTTTTATTTGCACACATTTTATTTTCAAGTAAAATAAGATCTTAAGAAAAGCCCTAAGACCTTTTAGAATTGGATGGATAAGGTCAGACTTTTATGGGCTCACAATTTGCTATTTGACCATGGGCAAATCTAACATTCTTCCTATTACCTATAATGTGGGAACAGTACTGTCTACCTCATAGGATTGAAACTAAGCATTGTGTTTGGTCTGTGGAATGACTAAATACATGGGAGTTTAAAAAATGACTTATAATCGAAACAAGTAATTGAAGTAATTACATGTGATAAACGAAAAATAATTTGTAGTAAAGAATATGGTTTATTTTGGCCAGGCACGGTGGCTGATGCCTGTAATCCCAGCACTTTGGAGGCCAAGGAGGGCGGATCACCTGAGGTCTGAAGTTCAAGACCAGCCTGGCCAATATGGTGAAACCGCGTCTCTACTAAAAATACAAAAATTAGCCAGACGTGTTGGCAGGTGCCTGTAATCCCAGCTACTCAGGAGGTTGAGGCAGGAGAATTGCTTGAATCTGGGAGGCAGAGGTTGCAGTGAGCCGAGATTGTGCCACTGTACTTCAGCCTGAGTGACAAGAGTGAGACTCCATCTCAAAAATAAAGAAAGAAAAAAAGAAAGAAAGAATTTAGTTTACCTTGTATATGTTGGCAGTTTTCTCTATTTAATTCCTTATAGTTCTCATTAAAAAAAAATTTTTTTTTCCTTTCTTCCGTTAGGAGACAAGGATGGCAGCAAGGTGACCACAGTGGTGGCAACTCCTGGGCAGGGTCCAGACAGGCCACAAGAAGTCAGCTATACAGACACTAAAGTGATTGGAAATGGATCATTTGGTGTGGTATATCAAGCCAAACTTTGTGATTCAGGAGAACTGGTCGCCATCAAGAAAGTATTGCAGGACAAGAGATTTAAGGTAAAACGTCTGGTATTTCATGTATTTTGTTGCTGTCATAATACATGTACCATAAATGATTATTTTTTGGTTGCTTGTTTTTGCTTCAAATTTCTTCTGTTGTGCACATTTTTGTCCAGCTCAAGCATTACAATGATTTTATTTCTAGTCGTGTATTTTGTTGAGAGAAAATTCACTGAAGATTGCGGTATTACTTTTGTAGTCATTATAAATGACATATATATATAAATCCTGTGAAAGGTAAGTTAAAATTTCTTAATTTATACTTTAAAAAGCGACCTGTCCCCGCCCTTGTACTGTGTTGATGTAGACCAGAGGAACACTGCCTGTAGCATATAAGTATTTTGTGTAGTTTCCTATGCTTCCTTTCTTGAAAAAAATTTTTTTAATTCATGATGCAACTTGTGTTAGTCTATTTTTGCATCTCTATATGCCTTATCAGAATACAGTTTATAAAAGTAGAATTCTAGGGTTGAAGAGTAGGAGAGCACTTTAAACCTTGATATAGGCTGCCTTCTAGTTAGATTTTATCCATTTAAATGTACCTTATTTGAATATGAGTAATGCCCATTTCCTGTGTAGCCTTTAGATATTAGGAGTATTTTTATGTTTTTCAATTCTGTAGGTGAAAAATTATTTTTGTTACTTTCTTTTCTGTTTTAAATTTTCTGTAGAGATGCATCTCACTACATGGCCCAGGTTGGTCTCAGCTCCTGGCCTAAACTGGTTCTCCCTCTTGGCTTCCTAAAGTGGTCGGATTATGGTCTGAATCACCATGCCTGGCCCTGAAAAATTTTTTTAATTTACAACATCATTTTTCATGTTGTGACTCTTTTTACCCCCTTTTAGAGTGTGTGTCTTCCTTACTCATTTGTTAAAACCCATTTAAAATGTAATAGTGTAGAGCAACAAAGATTTTATTATCTCAGTGCTCCTGTGCGTTGGAAATTCAGGCATGGCTTAGCTAGGAACCTCTGGCCCAGGGCCTCTCACCAGACGGTAATCCAGGCATCAGCCAGGGCTGCAGTCTTATCTGAAGGTTTGTTTGAAGGAGGAAATATCTGTCCCCAAGTGTACTGTGTGATTGTCGGCAGACTTTGGTCCCTTGCCACATGGGCCTGTTCACTGGGCTTTCTGAGGTCTTGCCAGTTAGCTTCCCACATGGCAAGGGAGCCACTGGAAAAATAGTAAGCCCAAGACAGAAACTAAAAGTTTTTTTCTAACCTAATATTGCTGAGGTGATTAAACAAGGGTGTGAATACCAGGAGGCAGGTATCATTTAGGGCCATCCTAGAAGCTGCCTCCACAATAATATGAATCATCTGTGAGAAAAAATTATTTGTTTGTGTTGACTTTGTTTGTGATATCTTTTGCTTTTCAGATATTGTTGATTTGGGCTTTGGCATAATGCTGAGAAAGGGCCTGTTGTATCTTACAAATAATGTCATTTTCTCTAGGAATTTTATTTTCCCATATTTCTTTAATCTTTCTGGGGTTATATTTTGGGATATAGTATAAAGTAGTAATATAAGTTAACCTTTCCCCAAGTAGTAGGTCACTTGTCTCAGAAACCATTTTTATAAAGTTTATCCTTTTCCCACTGGTGGGCAAATGGCATTTTAAAAACCATGTATTATGTTACCGTATATACACTGGATTTTCTTCTGGGTTTCCTTTTCTTTTCCACTGATTTGTCCATTTTGGCTTATGTAACACTTCTCTGATGATGAGAACTAACAGCGTAGTTTGAGTGTTGCTTGTTTTTTCTCTTAAAAAATCTGTGTATCAAATATCATTAGCCTGTGATGTTTCTCCTGCAACCTCAACAAAACAAAAACAAACTTTAGATTTGATTAAAATTGTGTAAAATTTGCAGATTAGTTGGACAGAATGTACAGATTTAGAATATTCAGCCTTCCCATCCAGAAATGTGATAATTCTCTGCATTAATCCAATTTTTGATGTAAAACTTTATAATTATGTAGGTTTTAAACTTTTCTTACTTATCTAGTTATGTGTAGTAATTTTTTTGTTGCTCTTGGGAATGGGAGTCTTTCTCCATGCAAATACATCTTATATGTATGTACAAGTCTTCCTCCATGTAAATACGTCTTGTTTTAACCATTTGAACACTGCCTCCTCCATTTGTTTTGAACTTGGGCATCTTCTAGATGCATTTAATGTGCTGATGCCCTTTAGGAGGGTACTTTACTATGTTGCTTTTCTCAATATTATTACATGTTCATTATAATTTTCTTCCAGCCTGGGGGACAGAGGGAGACTCCATCTTAAAAAAAAAAAAAAGATTATTTCTGGCTTAGGCCGGGCATGGTGGCTCATGCCTGTAATCCCAGCACTTTGGGAGGCCCAGGCGGGTGGATCACAATATCAGGAGATCAAGACCATCCTGGCCAACATGGTGAAACCTTGTCTGTACTAAAAAATACAAAAATTAGCTGGGCATGGTAGCTGAGGCAGGAGAATCACTTGAACCTGGGAAGCGGAGGTTGCAGTGAGCTGAGATCACACCACTGCACTCCAGCCTGGTAACAGAGCGAGACTC
>NW_012103166.1:542149-550723 GCF_000951045.1 Mandrillus leucophaeus
ATATATAAAATTTCAGGCTTAACATTGCCATTACTGTATATAATTTCCTTAAACCTTTTATCCAGATTTCCAAATACTAATATTTATCACACTCACTTTTACAGTTTCTTCCTCTCTCTATATATTATTTTTATGTTTTTCAGGTAAGGTCTTGCCATATAACCCAGCTGGAGTGCAGTGGTATGGTCATGGCTACTGCAGCCTCCAACTCCTAGGCTTTAGTGATTCTCCTACCTCAGCCTCCCAAATAGATAACCATAGGTGTGCGCCACCACATCCAGCTAGTTTTGAATTTTTTTTTTCCTGATAGAGACAATGTCTTCCTGTTTTGCCCAGGCTGGTGTCAAACTCCTGGGCTTAAGTGATCTTCCTGCCTTGGCCTCCTAAAGTACTGGGATTATAGATGTGTGTGCCTGGCCGCACATATTATTTCCTGAAATGTTTGAATGCAACTTTTAAGTGTGAGGCTCTTTTATCCCTAAATTATTCAGTGTCTGTTTCCCAAACTCAGAGACATTTGCTTATGTAACCACATAATTATTTTAAAAATCAAGAAATTAACAATTATACAATAGTATTATCTAATGTGCAGGCTTTATTGAAATATGTCCAGTTGTTCCAAAAATGTCCATTGTAGCACAAGAAAATCCTGGGTCATGTGTTTAGTTGTGATATCTCTAGTCTTCTATACCAGGAAGAGTTCCTCACTTACTGTCTTTGATGACATTCATGTTTTTGAACAGTATAGTACAGCTATTTGGGTTTGTGTAATGTTTCCTCATAATTAGGTTCAGCATATTCATTTTTAGAAAGAATATCATAGAAATGATTTTTTTCTTCTTAAGGCATTATATCAGGAGACCCATGATGTCTGTCTGTCTAGTTAATGATGATATTGACTTCTGTCACTTAAGGTAGTGTTTGCTAGGTTTCTTTACTGTAGAGTTACTGTTTTTCTCTTCATCATTAATAAGGAATCTGTAGGGAAATACTTTTAGATTATGTAAATAACCTTTTTCTCATACAGCTTTTACCAACTAGTTTCAGTATGCATTAATGAGCTTTTGTTAGAATCAGTTATAGTAATGGCTACAAATGGTGATTTTCTAATTCTTTTTTTCCTTCTTTATTTATTAATTAGATTCTACTGTAAGGATTATGAGGAAAGCTTTTCCCTTCTCTCATTTATTTGTATATATCATATGGACTCACTGACTCTTATTTTATTAAATGGGTTATAATCTTAGTCATTTATTTTGATACCCAGATTGCTTCAGTCCAGGCGTGGTGGCTCATGCCTGTAATCTCAGCACTTTGGGAGGCTGAGGCAGGCGGATCACGAGGTTAGGAGATTGAGACCATCCTGGCTAATATGGTGAAACCCCGTCCGTCTCTACTAAAAAGTAGAAAAAATTAGCCGGGCGTGGTGGCGGGCGCCTGTAGTTCCAGCTACTAGGGAGGCTGAGGCAGGAGAATAGTGTGAACCCGGGAGGTGGAGCTTGCAGTGAGCTGAGATTGTGCCACTGCACTCCAGCCTGGGCAACAGAGTGAGACTCCACCTAAAAAAAAAAAAAAAAACTGCTTCAGATTTGGCCAGTGAAAGCCCTTTCAAGCTGGATCTAGATCCTTTTAGCCAACAGAACTTAGACAATAGGTGTATGTGTGTGCACATGCATGCAAGCATATTCACACGTGTTTTTTTCTGTATTTCTTTTTATTAAAAATTAGTACTTTTAATTGCAGAGCAACATCACAGAGTTCACTCTAGCCTTCTGTATTTCTATATTTGTAACTCTTCTTTCTGAAGTCAGAAAACCTGACTGCTGTCATCCACAATATATTTACTTTATTTGCTCAATCCTAGAATTTACAAGGTAGTTTCAGAACTGCTAACTCATACCCCTGGGGGCAGAGTTCAGTGCTTGTGTGTTTTTTATCTTTAGTTTGAAAGGCATATGGATTTTATATTATATTCAAAAAGTATTTAGATTTTTCTGTTTTTTGTAATTTTAAATTTTCCCTACAGCATAGACTATTAATTTGAAGTAGTTAGGTTCATCTGTTTCTGTATGTATCACTTCTTAGAACTTCACCCCCATTCTTTTTGATTAAAAAAAATTATTTATGTTTTCACTCTGTGAAACACTAATATGGTTCCAAAAGTCAGAAATCTAGTGTAGTTTTTTCTCAATTCTTTCTGTTTTATTTCCACTCGCTCCCTGTAGGTGGCCAACCTCATTATGTTCTGGCTTACTTTTCCTCAGTTTTGTTTTACACATACCTGTTCATTTATGCATTTTTTTCCTTCCTTACACAGGAGGTAGCATATTGGAGATACTCTTTTGTACTTTGCTTTTTCTTTAAGTTATATTTCCTGGAATTCATTGCATATCAGTTCAGAGATTTTTTTTCATCCTTTTTACAGCTGCTAAATGCCCCTCCATAAAGGTTATACCAATGTGCATTCTCTCTAGTTAAGTATGAGTGCCTGTTGGCCCATAGTTTTGGCTATAAAAGTTGCCTTACTTTTTAAATTTTTTGCTAATCTCATAGGTGAGAAATGGTATCTCATTGTAGTTTTAATTTACAATCTTCCTATTTTGAGTACACTTAAACATCTTTTCATGTATTCAAGGTCCATATTATTTGTTTTTGTGAGTCTGTATAAATTGTCTTTTTTTTGGCCCATTTTAAAAATGCGATTTTGGTTTTTCCCAATCAACCCTGAAGAGTCCTTTATTATGGAATTTATACTTAGGTGTGATATATGTAATTTTTACTTTGTGTATGGTAGGTTTTTTTTTGTTTTGTTTTGGTTTTTGCTGTGTAAGAGTCATTCCTCCCCTCTATGCAGTTGAATTTATTGCTCTTTTATCTGGATTTTGTGTTATTATAAAACTTTCCTGCTATCCTCAGGTAAGTCATCTATATTTTCCTCTAATAGTTATCAGGGTTCAGTTTTTGCATTTAAATCCCTGATACATTTGGAGTTTATTCCTATGTGTGGTATGAATTATGATCTAATTTTATCTTTTCTAAATCATTAACTACTTGTCTGGGTACAATTTAGTAGAAAGACTATCTTTATTCCAGTTATTTGAGATGTTACTGTTACTATATGCTAAATTTCTACATGTGCTCGGCTCTGTTTCTGGACTTTCCATTTTATTCCGCTAGGCTGTTTGCATATTCCTGTGTCACTACTACACCGTTTTGATTATAGAGGCTTCATAGTATGTTTTCATGACTGTTAGGGTTAATCTGCCCTCGTAGCTTTTCTTTTTGGTGTTTTCCTACCTATTTTTACATGTTTATTTTTCTGTATGAACTTTGGCATCAGTTCATCTAACTTTATAAAAAAAAGTGTTGATCTTTTAAATTGGGATTTATTTATAAATTAATATGGGAAGAACTGATATATTTGTGAGCTTGAATTATCTTAGCCAGGAGTAAGAAATATTTTTCCATTTGTTCAAATCTACTTTTATGTCTTTCAGAAGTTTTGGCTTAGACTTTAGACATTTCTTAAGTTTATGCTTAAGTATTTTATTTTATTTTTTGTTGCTATTTTATAGTTTTTCTTGTTTTTTATTCCACATGTTAAAAAGTGATGGGCTGCTTTATACCAAGCTCAGTTTTTTCCTTGTATCACCCTTGCTTTGTGGAATTTAAGTATTCTTTGTTGTGGCCAAAAAATAAAATTTGATATGTTGACCTATTTGTTTCTCTTGATTATCATAAAATAGGAATTTCTCTGACAACTTAGAAGTCTGTAGTTTTAACATCTGTGATTTACATAGCTGCTACTTGGGATTGCCTTAAATAATTAGGTGTTTCCAGCAGAAGGTTGAAATAGGATCTCCTCCTTGTTCAATTAAATAAACCAACCTGCAAAATCTCCTAATGGCAGTGAGAGGCAATTTTTTTTTTTTTGGTGAATAGAAAAGAAGAGAGATGATGGTCAAAGATAAAAAGAAAACCAAGAATAATTATCCTGGTGTGCCAGTAGTCACATAAACTGTACCTAAGACACTGGGCTTTTTAAAAGAATTTCTGGTATAATAAGCTTCATTTCAGTGGTATTTTATTTTTTTCTCACTGTGGTCCATCATACTGTGACAGAATGCTAGAACCACCTTAACTTGGGCAGTTTGGAAGTGCTTGTGATAGAAAATGTTTGTATTGTGGGGATAAAGATTGGGTAGGTACCTAATTAATGTAGGAGACCTGTACTGTTGTCACAGGGAAAACATCAGTCAATCCCAAAACCTCCTTGTGGTTGTTGAGGCTGACTGTTCCAACTTGAAAATCGGTAAGTTGCATGTTTATTAGTGCTACTGGCTTAATTTAATTCATTTCTCCTTTGAAGAAAGTCATAGGTTTCAAGTCTCCTGCCTAGTTTCACTTGTTCTGTAATTGGGATATAGAGGGATAGGGATGTGAGGTATCACTATTGTTAGGTTGTGAATGGAGAGCATAGTCTACTTTTAATACCATTTTATTTATTTATTTATTGGAGACAGAGTTTCACTCTTATTGCCCAGGCTGGAGTACAATGGCACGACCTTGTCTCACTGCAACCTCCGCCTCCTGGGTTCAAGCGATTCTCCTGCCTCAGCCTCCCGTGTAGCTGGGATTGCAGGCATCTGCCACCGCACCTGGCTAATTTTGTATTTTTAGTAGAGATGGAGGTTTCACCACGTTGGTCAGGCTGGTCTCGAACTCCTGACCTCAGGTGATCCACCCACCTCAACCTCCCAAAGTGCTGGGATTACAAGCCTGAGCCACTGTACTTGGCTTAATACCATTTTAATACCTGCTTTTATAGCATTTTGGAGAGTGAGGAGAGATGATGTCTGTTTTTGATCCTTAAGGATGTGAGTATTCTCTGAATATATTCTGGAGAAAGCACCAGAAGAAGATTTTGGTCTACTGCTTACTTAGTAATTTTGAAAGCTTGAGCATATCTATTGTGAAAGTTAAAGAAAGAGGAAAGAAACATGAAATGCGGCTGGCAGTTAAAGACAGGTTCACTTTAGACAAAACCTGAGAGGTGCTCCTGGCTGATTTTGGTCAGGAGCGCTTTCTGTTACAGATTAAGAATATATATTGGTTTTAGGGCGAGGGGCTTATCACAAGCTTGGAATGTTTATGTGTGTGGAGAAGTTTATGGTGGGGTTGGAATCTCTCTGGGAGGAGGGGGAGTTATCTTGGGGCAGACATCTTTCTGGCGAGGAGGGGTGTTATCTCGGGGCTAGCATCTTTCCGGCTGGAGGGGGGTTTATTTCGGGGCTAGCATGTCTCTGGTCAGGGAGAAGTTTGGAATGTTTCTGATTGGAGATGTTATTTGTGGTTTATGGTCGTGCTGACCTTAGCCATTAGGCTGATGCCCTTTGGATTTAGGCACTTTTTTATTAAGGTGAATTTTAGAATGAGGGGCTTATCCAAGATGGCAGTGCTCCTGCTCTGTCAATCCAGACCTTATAGTTTGAGGAGGGACGGCATGTTCTTCTGGCTACTTCCTGCTGACTAGAGGATGGAGAGTTTTCTGGTCTCGGGTTGACTGTAGGAGCAATGACATCTGTAGATGTTTTTGGGTAGTTGTCTGTGAAATGGCCATGATCCTGTCAGATAAAAATCTTTGAAAAAGGTTAATTAGGCAGAGTAAGAACATTAGTCCCAGGCATATTATTAGAAGGGGCCCCAGGAATGGGATGACACATGCTATGATTTTGTTTCCAAACCAAGAATCTGTTTGGTTTTGATATTTCCTTAGCTTTTTATTCCCTGTTTTTTTTTTTTTGTTTTTGAGGTAGAGTCTTGCTCTGTCACCCAGGCTGGAGTACAGTGGCGTGATCTCAGTTCACTGCAACCTCCAGCTCCCAGGTTCAAGCAGTTCTGTCTCAGCCTCCCGAGTAGCTGGAACTACAGGTGCCTGCCACTACACCTGGGTAATTTTTGTGTTTTTTAAGTAGAGAGGGGGTTTCACCTTGTTGGTCAGGGTGGTCTTGAACTCCTGACTTCAGGTGATCTACGTGTCTCAGCCTCCTAAAGTGCTGGGATTACAGGCGTGAGTTACTGCGCTGGCAAGATCTCTTATTTCTTTACATTGATATTTATGACTTTTTGGGGGCTGTCAGGGGTTGCTTTCTTAGCTTTCCAGGCTTTTACTTGAGTGTGATATATTTATTTAGGAGCTCATTCCTGTAACAGGTACCGTTTTAATTACCCTGGGTTCTGTGGATTCACTAGACGTGGGGGTGAAGGATTCTGGGCATCCTCAGTTCTTAGTTGTCAGCACCAGCAGTGAAGAGATTTCCTTCTGTGATGGTTGGGGGAGCTTAGAGGCAGCATCTGCTGAAACATCTAGTTTTCAGTTTATGGAGCTTTAAGAAAGCCCAGCTTATTTTAGAAACTTGTAGCCAGAAAATTAGAATTCAATTTAAGCAGTAGAAAATAATAAAAACTGAAAAATATTAGGCAACAGTAGAATTTAACAACAGGTGTGCTATGGTTTTTGCAATATGATTTTCTCTTTCCAGTTTCCCATTTTTATTAAAAGACATTTAAATCATGGTAGGAATAGTTTGCTTTATTATACTTGGCTTAATTATTTGCATACAGTGAAGCAAGAATAATTATTTGTTACATAGGCCTTTTAAATTGGCTTTGATGGAACTTTGTTCTGTAGAAGGAATCTGAGAGAAAACCTTTTAAAGCCAAGCCCAATCCTGGATTTGTACTATCAAATACCTATGAGTTGGTGAATTTCTCTCCTCTTGAGGTCCCAAGATAACTTGGGATTCCTGGCCTAGAATGTCACTAGAAAGTGACATTCTTTACTTACTGCAGACCAGAAACCCTGTACAGGGACTGTGTACACAAAATATGAGGCCAGTTTTCCGAGGGCATTTTTGGCTTCATAAGTATGGTTCCTTAAAGGAAAGCATATTATTCCAGGTAAAGCCTTTTTAAAATAACCAGTTTTTCCAATTCTGTCCTGTTACAAAAGAAAACAGATTTTTAGTGCATTTATGCAAATATTGTAACTTAAGAATACTCACAGATAGTTTAAAAATTCTGGAGAAAATCAGGTAGAGAGAAACAAGTATGTTCCAAATTTTGTTCATGGGAGTATACTAAATTGTTAAAAGCTGTTAATAGCTCAAAAGAAAAATTTCTTGGACTTTGAAAAGCAAAACAAAGGATTAGCAATATTTTAAAACATTAAAAAGATTAGTCTCCTGTTAGTTTAGTTCATGCAATTAATTCCTGTTGTGCTTAATATTAACATTTTATCTCTTCAAAAGTCCTGAACGTTTTTCCTCTATTCTGATGTTACAGTTTCCAAAGTTATCAGAAACCTGCATTTAAGAGCACCCATTAGAGCTTTATAGCTGATTATAAAACCACCTTTTAAAGAGGACCAAAGCAAGGCAACAATTGTTTATGGATGACAGAAAGTTTTAGGGTAGCCATAAAGACACATTGGACAAGGATGGCACACAATAATTTTAACGTAATGATTGTAATTATTACTGAACATACACTAATATATATCAAAATTATATGAGTCTCCCATAATTTTGGAACACATATAAATAACATACCAATATAGACCAAAGAAAGCCAAATACCATTTTATATTTGACAATGCTTTCTGTATGATTTTATACCAGATAAGCTAAATTTCACTTTTATATTTGTCCTATTAATGTTAAACTCAATTTTAATAAAACCTTGTAGACATATTTATTCAATATTAATATCTGACCATAAAACCTTGTAGACATATTTATCCAATATTAATATCTGACCATAAGGTAAGATTTTTTATAGACTCTTTAACCTTTTATAATTTTTGTTAAAGAATAGGTTAGTGCTTTAAGAAAAACCCATTGTGCTTTTATTTTAATGCCCAGTTTACAGAAAAACTGGATGATACCCCTTTAACTTTACCAACATGTTTACACACAGAATTCCCTTTATAATTAACGTTTCAAAACTTGCTTAAACCTTCAAAACAATTTTTTAACCTTTTAATGTAGGTGAAAATCCACATTTTTATGCGTCCTTATAATCCTTTTACAAAAAGTATATTTTACTTTCCTTACACACCTTGCACATAAACTGTTTTTTCAATAGCTTTAAATACATGTTACACTGTTAACTTTTTAAAATTATTATTATACTTTAAGTTCTAGGGTACATGTGCACAATGTACAGGTTTGATACATAGGTGTACATGTGTCATATTGGTTTGCTGCACCCATCAACTCATCATTTACATTAGGTATTTCTCCTAATGCCATCCCTCCCCCAGTCCCCCATCCCAGTGTGTGATGTTCCCCGCCCTGTGTCCAAGTGATCTCATTGTTCAGTTCCCACCTATCAGTGAGAACATGCAGTGTTTGGTTTTCTGTCCTTGTGATAGTTTGCTGAGAATGATGGTTTCCAGCTTCATCCATGTCCCTAAAAAGGACATGAACTTATCCTTCTTTATGGCTGCATAGTATTCCATGGTGTATATGTGCCACATTTTCTTAATCCAGTCTATCATTGATGGACATTTGG
>NW_012103166.1:550773-561442 GCF_000951045.1 Mandrillus leucophaeus
GCATAGTATTCCATGGTGTATATGTGCCACATTTTCTTAATCCAGTCTATCATTGATGGACATTTGGGTTGGTTCCAAGTCTTTGCTACTGTGAATAGTGCTGCAATAAACATACATGTGCATGTGTCTTGATAGTAGCCTGATTTATAATCCTTTGGGTATAAACCCAGTAATAGGATTACTGGGTCAAATGGTAATTCTAATTCTAGATCCTTGAGGAATCATCACACTGTCTTCCACAATGGTTAAACCAATTTACACTGCCACCAACAGTGTAAAAGTGTTCCTATTTCTCCATATCCTCTCCAGCATCTGTTGTTTCCTGACTTTTTAATGATTGCCATTCTAACTGGTGTGAGATGGTATCTCATTGTGGTTTTGATTTGCATTTCTCTGATGACCAGTGATGATGAGCATTTTTTCATGTGTCTATTGGCTGCATAGATGTCTTCTTTTGAGAAGTGTCTGTTCATGTCCTTTGCGCACTTTTTGATGGGGTTGTTTGGTTTTTTCTTGTAAATTTGTTAGAGTTCTTTGCAGATTCTGGATATTAGCCCTTTGTCAGATGAGTAGATTTTAAAAATTTTCTCCCGTTCTGTAAGTTGCCTGTTCACTCTGATGGTAGTTTATTTTGTCCTGCAGAAGTTCTTTAGTTTAATTGATCCCATTTGTCTATTTTGGCTTTTGCTGCCATTGCTTTTGGTGTTTTAGTAATGAAGTCCTTGCCCATGCCTATGTCCCGAATGGTATTGCCTAGGTTTTCTTCTAGGGTTTTTATGTTTTTTGGTCTAACGTTTAAGTCTTTTATCCATCATGAATTAATTTTTCTATAAGGTGTAAGGAAGGGGTCTAGTTTCAGTTTTCTGCATATGGCTGGCCAGTTTTCCAAGCACCATTTATTAAATAGCAAATCGTTTCCCCATTTCTTGTTTTTGTCAGGTTTGTCAGAGATCAGATGGTTGTAGATGTGTGGTATTATTTCTGAGGCCTCTGTTCTGTTTCATTGGTCTGTATGTCTGTTTTGGTACCAGTACCATGATTTTTTGGTTACTGTAGCCTTGTAATGTAGTTTTAAGTCAGGTAGCATGATACCTCCAGCTTTGTTCTTTTTGCTAAGGATTGTCTTGGCAATGAGGCCTCTTTTTTGATTTGATATGAAGTTTAAAGTGGTTATTTCCAATTCTGTGAAGAAAGTCATTGGTAGCTTGATGGGGATGGCATTGAATCTATAAATTAATTTGGGCAGTATGGCCGTTTTCACGATATTGATTCTTCCTATCCGTGAGCATGGAGTATTTTTCCATTTGTTTGTGTCCTCTTTTATTTCGTTGAGCAGTGGTTTGTCGTTCTTCTTGAAGAGGTCCTTCACATCCCTTATATTCCTAGGTGTTTAATTCTCTTTGTAGCATTTGTGAATGGGAGTTCACTCATGATTTGGCTGTCTGTTTGTCTGTTAATGGTGTCTAGGAATGCTTGTGATTTTTGCACATTGATTTTGTATCATGAGACTTTACTGAAGTTGCTTATCAGCTTAAGGAGATTTTGTGTTGAGACGAATATACAGTGTTCCAAATATACAATCATGTCATCTGCAAACAGAGACAATTTGACTCCCTCGTTTCCTAATTGAATGCCCTTTATTTCTTTCTCTTGTCTGATTGCCCTGACCAGAACTTCCAAGATTATGTTGAATAGGACTGATGAGAGAGGGCATCCTTGTCTTGTGTCGGTTTTCAAAAGGAATGCTTCCAGTTTTTGCCCATTCAGTATGATATTGGCTGTGGGTTTGTCATAAATAGCTCTTACTATTTTGAAATACGTTCCATCAGTACCTCGTTTATTGAGAATTTTTAGCATGAAGGGCTGCTGAATTTTGTTGAAGGGCTTTTCTGCGTCTATTGAGATAATCATGTGGTTTTTGCCATTGGTTCTGTTTATGTGATGGATTACGTTTATTGATTTGTGTCTGTTGAACCAGCCTTGCATTCCAGAGATGAAACCTACTGGATCATGGTGGATAAGCTTTTTGATGTGCTGCTGGATTCAATTTGCCAATATTTTATTGAGGATTTTTGCATTGATGTTCATCAGGGATATTGGTCTAAAATTTTTTTTGTTGTTGTTGTGTCTCTGCTAGGCTTTGGTATCAGGATGATGTTGGCCTCATTAAATGAGTCAGGGAGAATCCCTTCTTTTTCTGTTGATTGAAATAGTTTCAGAAGGAATGGTCCAGCTCCTCTTTGTACCTCTGGTCCTGGACTTTTTTTGGTTGGTAGGCTATTAATAATTGCCTCAATTTCAGAGCCTGTTATTGGTCTAGTCAGAGATTCAACTTCTTTCTGATTTATTCTTGGGAGGGTGTCTGTGTCCAGGAATTTATCCATTTCTCCTAGATTTTCTAGTTTATTTGCATAGAGGTGTTTATAGCATTCTCTGATGGTAGTTTGTAGTTCTGGGGGATTGGTGGTGATATCCCCTTTATCATTTTTTATTGCATCTGTTTGATTCTTCTCTCTTTTCTTCTTTATTAGTCTTGCCAGCAGTCTATCAATTTTGTTGATCATTTCAAAAGACCAGCTCCTGGATTCATTGATTTTTTAAAGTTTTATTTTGTATCTCTAGCTCTTTCAGTTCTGCTCTGATCTTAGTTATTTCTTGCCTTCTGCTAGCTTTTGAATTTGTTTGCTCTTGCTTGTCTAGTTTTTTAATTGTGAAGTTAGGGTGTCAATTTTAGATCTTTCCTGCTTTCTCTTGTAGGCATTTAGTGCTATAAATTTCCCCTCTACACACTGCTTTAAATGTGTTTCAGAGATTCTGGTATGTTGTGTCTTTGTTCTCATTGGTTTCAAAGAATATATTTCTGCCTTCATTTTGTTACTTACCCAGTAGTCATTCAGGAGCAAGTTGTTCAGTTTCCATGCAGTTGTGCAGTTTTGAGTGAGTTTCTTAATCCTGAGTTCTAATTTGATTGCACTGTGGTCTGAGAGACAGTTTGTTGTGATTTCTCTCCTTTTACATTTGCTGAGGAGTGCTTTACTTCCAATTATGTGGTCAATTTTAGAATACGTCCTTTGTGGTGCTGAGAAGAATGTATATTCTGTTGATTTGGGGCAGAGAGTTCTGTAGATGTCTATTATGTCTGCTTGTTGCAGAGCTGAGTTCAGGTCTTGGATATGCATGTTAACCTTCTGTCTCATTGATCTGTCTAATATTGACAGTGGGGTATTAAAGTCTCCCATTATTGTTGTGTAGGAGTCTAAGTCTCTTTGTAGGTCTCTAAGGACTTGCTTTATGAATCTGGGTGCTCCTATATTGGGTGCATATATATATTGAGGATTGAGGATAGTTAGCTCTTCTTGTTGAATTGAACACTTTACCATTATGTAATGGCTTTGTTTGTCTCTTTTGATCTTTGTTGGTTTAAACTCAGTTTTATCAGAGACTAGGATTGCAACCCCTGCTTTTTTTTTTCTTTCCATTTGCTTGGTAGATCTTCCTCCATCTCTTTATTTTGAGCCTGTGTTTGTCTTTGCACGTGAGATATGTCTCCTGAATACAGCACACCGATGGGTCTTGACTTTTTATCCAATTTGCCAGTCTGTGTCTTTTAATTGGGGGCATTTAGCCCATTTACATTTAAAGTTAATATTGTCATATATGAATTTGTTCCTGTCATTATGATGTTTGCTGGTTATTTTGCCCGTTAATTGATGCAGTTTCTTCATAACATCAATGGTCTTTACACTTTGGCATGTTTTTGCAGTGGCTGGTACTGGTTGTTCCTTTCCATGTTTAGTTCCTCCTTCAGGAGCTCTTGTAAGGCAGGCCTGGTGGTGACAAAAATCTCTCAACATTTGCTTGTCTGTAAAGGATTTTATTTCTCCTTCACTTATGAAGCTTAGTTTGGCTGGATATGAAATTCTGGGTTGAAAACTCTTTTCTTTAAGAATGTTGAATATTTTTCCCCCACTGTCTTCTGGCTTGTGGGGTTTCTGCCGATAGATCCGCTGTTAGTCGGATGGCCTTCCCTTTGTGGGTAACCCAACCTTTCTCTCTGGCTGCCCTTAACATTTTTTCCTTCATTTCCACCTTGGTGTATCTGACAGTTATGTGTCTTGGGGTTGCCCTTCTCAAGGAGTATCTTTGTGGTGTTCTCTGTATTCCCTGAATTTGAATGTTGGCCTGCCTTGCTAGATTGGGGAAGTTCTCCTGGATAATATCCTGAAGAGTGTTTTCCAACTTGGTTCCTTTCTCCCTGTCACTTTCAGGTGCACCAATCAAACGTAGATTTGGTCTTTTCACATAGTGCCATATTTCTTGGAGGCTTTGTTCATTTCTTTTCACTCTTTTTTCTCTAACCTTGTCTTCTCACTTTATTTCATTAATTTTATCTTCAGTGACTGATACCCTTTCTTCCACTTGATCGAATCGGCTATTGAAGCTTATGTATGCTTCACCAGGTTATTGTACTGTGGTTTTCAGCTCCATCAGGTTATTTAACGTCTTCTCTACACTGTTTATTCTAGGTAGCCATTCGTCTAATCTTTTTTCAAGGCTATTAGCTTCCTTGCAATGGGTTTGAACGTTCTCCTTTAGCTCAGAGAAGTTTGTTATTACCGACCTTATGAAGCTTACTTCTGTCAACTCGTCAAAGTCATTCTCTGTCCAGCTTTTTTCTGTTGCTGGCGAGGAGCCGTGATCCCTTGGAGGAGAAGAGGCACTCTGATTTTTAGAATTTTTCAGCTTTTTGCTCTGGTTTCTCCCCATCTTTGTGGTTTTATCTAGCTTCATTCTTTGATGTTGGTGACCTACAGATGGAGTTTTGGTGTAGATGTCCTTTTTGTTCATGCTGATGCTGTTCCTTTCTGTTTGTTAGTTTTCCTTCTAACAGTCAGGTCCCTCAGTTGCAGGTCTGTTGGAGTTTGCTGGAGTTCCACTCCAGACCCTGTTTGCCTGGGTATCACCAGCAGAGGCTGCAGAATAGCAAATATTGCAGAACAGAAAATATTGCTGCCTGATCTTCCTCTGGAAGCTTCGTCCCAGAGGGACAGCTGCCTGTATGAAGTGTCTGTCGGCCCCTACTGTGAGGTGTCTCCCAGTTAGGTTACACGGGGGTCAGGGACCCACTTGTAGAGGCAGTCTGTCTGTTCTCAGAGCTCAAACGCTGTGCTGGGAGAACCACTGCTCTCTTCAGAGCTGTCAGATAGGGATGTTTATGTCTGCAGAAGCTGTCTGCTGCCTTTTGTTCAGCTATGCCTTGCCCACAGAGGTGGAGTCTAGAGGCTGTAGGCCTTGTTGAGCTGTGGTGGGCTCCGCCCAGTTTGAGCTTCCCCGCCACTTTGTTTACCTAGTCAAGCCTCAGCAAAGGCGGATGCCTCTCCCTCAACCACGCTGCCACCCGCAGATGGATCTCAGACTGCTGCGCTAGCAGTGAGCAAGGCTCCGTGGGCGAGGGACCTGTGGGACCTGCCAAGCCAGGCATTGGAGAGAATCACCTTGTCTGCGGGTTGCTAAGACCTTGGGAAAAGTGCAGTATTTGGGTGGGGAGTGTCCCATTTTTCCAGGTAGTCTGTCATGGCTTCCGTTGGCTAGGAAAGGGAAATCCCCCAACTCCTTGCACTTTCCTGGTGTCGTGACACCCCACCCTGCTTCAGCTCGCCCTCCATGAGCTGCACCCACTGTCCAACCAGTCCCAATGAGATGAACCAGGTACCTCAGTTGGAAATGCAGAAATCACTCGTCTTCTGCGTCGATCATGCTGGGAGCTGCAGACGGGAGAGGTTCCTATTTGGCCATCTTGGCTACACTGTTAACTTTTAATAAACTTTACTTTTGTTGAAAACCTTATAAGTTTGGGATTTTAATTATGTGCTAGGTATAGAGCCCAGGACCTAGACAGAAGTGCAGATAAGGTCTAGCTTGTTCTAGCATTTAACTCCACATGTCCTAGGTTTTACCTAGCTGTAAAGCAGGCCAGTTGTCCAGCCAAGAGTTATAGTAACATTTTATAAAGCATTCAGGAGGCCTAATTACTTTTAAATTATACAACATTTCTTGTATAAATTCTCTTTTATAACGTTTTTCATGACTTTCACAATCTTTGACATGTCTCAACTTTCTGACTTGTAAATATCCCTTTCTTTAAACAACCAGTTAATTTAGGACAAAAATTTACCATATAAGATTCTTTTTATGTAACTTCCCCTTTCTTTAATGTCAAAGATGATAACCATTCTTTTCCAAAGCAAACTTCCTTCATGTTAGTGTACTAGACTGCCTAAGTCACAAGATTAGAAGCTAGGATATTTTACTACATAGTTGAAAATATAGCTATCTTCATTAAACCAATATTAATGTTTCATTTATTAAAAAATTACGCAAAGCCGGGTGTGGTGTCTCACGCCTGGAATCCCAGCACTGTGGGAGGCCAAGGTGGGCGAATCACCTGAAGTTGGGAGTTTGAGACCAGCCTGATCAGCATGGAGAAATGCCATCTCTACTAAAAATACAAAAAATTAGCTGGGCGTGGTGGCACATGTGTGTAATCCCAGCTACTTGGGAGGCTGAGGCAGGAGAATGACTTGAACCCATGAGGCAGAGGTTGCAGTGAGCTGAGATTGTGGCATTGTACTCCAGCCTGGGCAACAAGAGCTAAACTCCGTCTTTAAAAAAAAAAAATGACACAAGCAAAGATGATTTTGTTTGGGCTGAGTTAGTTTTGCAGCTTCTATGCAAGATGTTGACACCTTACAGTATTTGGCTGAGAAAAGTATGAATTTGCCTGATTAACAAATGCGAACAAAAAGGTATGCTGGCAACTTTTAAGATACTTCGAACTTTACTGTACGAGTAAGTTTTAAAGATTAAAGTCACGTGAACTGAAAAGTCCCACAGCTTTTACTTTTCCCTGAAAAATATTTAAGTGCTTAGTTTTCTTAGGCCAATTAATTAGAGCTCTTTTAGTAGACATTGCACAGACAACACATACATAGCCACACAGACAACCAGGAGAAGATTCAGTAGTTATGAGAATTTTTTTTTTTTCCTCTGCTAATTTCCCAATTGGATTATTGGCCTTTGGGTGAGGCTCTTGAAGAACAGGACTAGGAAAACAATTTCCAGGGTCTAATAAACAAGTATAACTGGAAGACAAATACAAAGATTTTGAGAGATACTTATTTACCTCTAATTCCACGGTTTCCATGAGGAAAACAGGTTTTTCCCCAGAATGGGATTTGTGGCACTTTTCTGTTTTCCCAAGGAATCCCAGGGCACCAGAAGTCATTTCACAGTTTTTTACACATGCACCAAGATTAGCAAGACAGAGTGGAGAAAAGTAATTCAGTTAACTGAGGAAAAACCTTTTCCAGGAAAATAAGATTGATAAAAAGAAAAATATAAAGGCCTTTTGAATATATTTATAGTGTTGATCCGCGACAAGTCAGACATGGAGAAAGAGACATGAACACGAGCAATGCCTTTAACCCCATCCACTTCCCAGAGAGGGAGAATGGCAGAGGTGGTTTTTGAATGGGTAACAGGTGGAGAAGGAGGAGAAGTGGGGTTTGGGACTGAAGGCTTGGAGGCAGGCAGGGCCACCAGGGCGGAGGGTTTGGACGGTCTTGGAACAGATGCAGGGGGATAAGAATACAGAGGGGGTTCATCTGCAGGGTCACAAGGAGTTTCGGAGGAAGGAGAGACTTGGAGAGGGTTTTTATTAAGAAGATTTTATGAGAGGTACAAGCTTGACACAGATAGGGTTGGGATTTCAGGTAGAAATAGAAGAAGGCCTGAATATAGAGAACGTCTTGCCATTTACCGTTCCTGGTTATAAAGTTGTTAAGTTCCTGGCTGGGCGCAGTGGCTCATGCCTGTAATCCCAGCACTTTGGGAGGCCAAGGCGGGCAGATCACGAGGTCAGGAGCTCGAGACCATCCTGGCTAACACGGTGAAACCCCATCTCTACTAAAAATGCAAAAAATTAGCCAGTCGTGGTGGCGGGCGCCTGTAGTCCCAGCTACTCGGGAGACTGAGGCAGGAGAATGGCGTGAACCCTGGAGGCAGAGCTTGCAGTGAGCCGAGATCGCACCACTGCACTCCAGCCTGGGTGACAGAGAGAGACTCAGTCTCAAAAAAAAGAAGTTGTTAAGTTCCTGAGAATTTGCAAGTTAGAGGTGCCATTTTCAGACCATTGGCTGTCATTATCTAATGTGTTTTGGGGCCAGGCTATGTTACATTAAAAGACTAAACACTTAAGGCAAGTTTGGCAAGATCATGGAGACAGCACAGTGGAGAGACTGCAGGAATGTGAATTGTTTGGCACCCGTGTGGACTGGTGAGAAGAAGCCGAGGGTGTCTGTTTTTGTTCTAGGTATCCCCAGACAAAAGACAGAGGTCTGGAATCATCTTTCTAAAGAGGACAGTCAAGCTGAGAAGAAACTGGGCATCCCCAAGATTTCCCCTAGCTTAGTCCTGCTGGTCCTCCAAGAACTGGGACGGCTGACTTAACTTTTCCTGGGTACCGCAAGAAAGCCAGGGGAGGGCAGATCTTACCAGTCGGCTGGATTAGTGTCCGATGTTGGATGTTGCAGTTGGATTTGGCAAAGGGCCTCCTGGACTGCAGCTGCATGAGGGAGAGAGAGAGAAAAAAAAAAAGGGAGGATGAGGGAAAAGTGAAGTGAGAGAAAAGACTGGGCGGGTGGCCAGAGACCCTCAGGATCCAGGAATTAACTTAGGACGAGCTGCCGTTGCCCACTGCTTCCTGGGTTGCAAGAGAGCCTCTGCCGCCAGCACTCATCACAGGTTTCGGCACCAAATGTAAGAGTTAAAGAAAGGAAAGAAACACAAAATGCGGCTGGCAGGTAAAGACGGGTTTATTTTAGACAAAACCTGAGAGGCACTCCTGGCCGATTTCGGTGAGAAGCGGTTCCTCTTACAGACTAAGAATATATATTGGTTTTAGGATGAGGGGCTTATCACAAGCTTGGAATGTTTATGTGTGTGGAGAAGTTTATGGTGGGGTTGGAATCTCTCTGGGAGGAGGGGAGGTTATCTTGGGGCAGACATCTTTCCAGCCCAGAGGGGAGTTTATTTCGGGGCTAGCATGTCTCTGATCTGGGAGGAGTTTGGAATGTTTCTGGTTGGAGATGTTATTTGTGGTTTATGGTCATGCTGACCTTAGCCATTAGGGTGATTCCCTTTGGATTTAGGTGGTTTCTTATTAAGGTGAATTTTAGAATGAGGGGCTTGTCCAAGATGGTGATATTCCTGCTGTGTCATATGTGAAATTTATGAGTCTCAGTTTCACTGCCTGTAAAGTGGGGATGGCACTAATACAGCAATGCCCAGCCCAATGTTTGGTACATAAAGCAACTTGGTAAACATGATTGTGTTGCCTTTTTTCTCTTCTTTAGTATTGTGTGAATCAAATGAAACAAAGTTTTATGAGAACATTTCCTAAGTTTTAAAACTCCTTATAACTAAACTCTTTGTTTTTATTCTTAAGGTTCTAAGTTACTACACACTGCTATTTGCGTGAATTTTTTTTCCCCCTATTTGTTTTACTTCCTCTTAAATTTGGTGATTCTATTTTCAGGCACCTAATTATTAGTATTTTATATAGCCATTTAAGTCACTTGTAAAAAATCTATTTGCTGATAAAACTGACAGAAAACTTGAAAGAAATAGTAATCTTTGTGCTATGTGTAGCACTGTTCTTTAAGTCATGGAAATTTGTAGTTTTCAAGTGGAGGCTAAAATTAGGTGGAAGAAAAGGGAAGGACAGCTACAAGTTGGATAGGAAAAGTGTTGCATTACCAGGATAGCTCTAAGAAAGTAACAGCATAGCAGTGGGTCAAGTCCTCAAACCAAAGTTACCAAGTCAGAGGAGTTCAGTTTTTCCTGGGAAAAGGTCTCCATTAAGTATACCTGCTGTTCTCAGTCATATAGGCTGGGAAACTTTGCGTGTCCCCAGCAAGAGAATGGATTTGATAGGTCACTGGCTGGGACCACTGGTAATGATGTTCCTTGCAGTGGGAAACCTGAGAGGCAGGTTTTCATACTAAGTTTCATTAAAACTTTCATACAAAGTTTCTTAAGGATACAGACTGTTTTATTTTACTTTTATACTTTCTCAAGTACCTAGGTAGGGTGATAGGTAAGATACATTTTTAAAAATTTAATGGAATTTTCAGGGACTTAACAAAGATTGATGTGGAAGAGCTGTATTGATTTTGCTGTTAAAATTATATATAGTTTTATTGCCTCCTTGATTATTCCACTGAGAAAAAATGGAGGCATGATATTTGGTATTTGTGGTCTTGAATTTCTTCTTTCTGGCTTTCAGTGTCTTGAATGGTTTGAGATAAAGAGAAATAAAATTTGATATAAGGCATGATGTGCTTTTTAAGTTTGCTCACTTTTTTTGAGTTTACTGTTATTTTGTGTTTATACTGTTTCAGATTCTCATATATATCTGAGGTAAGGTCAAAAGCAGTGTTGAATATCAGGAGTTAAAGTTACTCTTTTGACTAGTTTCACTAAAACCTTTTTTTTTTTTTTTTGGTAAGTGGTCAGCTGCTTGATACATTTATTTATAACAAGCTTATTGAGATATAATTAATGGGATGTATATTTACCCTTTTAAAGGATATAACTCGTTGGTTTTAGT
>NW_012103166.1:561492-680528 GCF_000951045.1 Mandrillus leucophaeus
TTATAACAAGCTTATTGAGATATAATTAATGGGATGTATATTTACCCTTTTAAAGGATATAACTCGTTGGTTTTAGTATAGTCACAGAGTTAGGCAACTATCATCACTCTCTAATTCCAGAATGTTTTCATCTCAAAAGGAAACTGTGTACCCATTAGCATTCACTCCGTATCCTTTCCTTCCCCCAGGCCCTGGAAAATGCTAATCTACTACCTGTCTATGGATTTGCCCATCCTGAACATTTCAAAATGTGGAATCACACAGTGTACGGTCTTCTGCGTCTGGCTTCTTTCACTTAGAATAGTATTTTTGAAGTTAATTCCTGTTGTAGCATGTCTCAGTACTTCATTTCTTTTATGGCTGAATAATATTCCATTGTATGGACATGCCACATATGGTTTATCTGTTCATCAGCTGATGAACATTTAGGTTGTTTAACTTTTTGGCTGTTATGAATGATGCTACTAGAAATATTTGTGTACAAGTTTTTGTGGGGAAGAAGGTTTTCATTTCTCTTGAGTGTATTCCTAGGAATGGAATCACAGGGCCATAAAGTGATTAAATGATTGACAGTTTGAAGAAATATTAACCTATTTTCTAAAGCAGCTGTACCATTTTGCAATCCTCCAACAATGCATGAGCATTGCAATTTCTCTGCAACTTTGATAGTACTTGTTTTAGTTTTTTATTATACCCATCCTCGTGGTGTGAAGTGGTATCTTATTGTCATCTTAATTTGCATTTCTGCTGTTCTGTATCTTTTCATGTGCTTATTGGTGGTTTTTATGTCTTCTTGGGGAGAAATGTCTATTTGAACCATTCTAGTTTTACAGAAAAGTGAGTGGAAAGTACAGAGAATTGCCATATATACACTCATTCCAACCCCATCTCCAGAGTTTCCAATATTACTGATGCCTTAGTGTAGTACATTTGTTACAATCAAGATACCAATATTTATACTTATTATTAATGAAAGTTTAGAGTTTGCCTTATGGTTCACTCTTTGTGTTGTACAGTCTATGGGTTTTGACAATTGTATAGGGACATGTATCTGCCATTAGAGTACCATACAAAATACTGCACTAAAAATTTCCTGAACTACACCTATTCATTTTTCCCTTCCCCCAAGCAATTGATAACAATTGATCTTTTACTATTTCCATGGTTTTGCCTTTTCTTGGAATCATACAGTATGTATAGCCTTTTCCGATTGGCTTTTTTTTTTTTTAACTTAGCAATATGCATTTAAGGTGCCTGCATAACTTTCTGTGGTATGATATCTCATAATCTTTTTTTTTTTTTTTTTTTTTTCAGAGCTTTGCTTTTGTGCCAAGGCTGGAGTGCAGTGGTCCAATCTTGGCTCACTGCAACTTCCGCCTCCCAGGTTCAAGCGATTCTCCTTCCCCAGCCTCTCAAGTAGCCGGGATTACAGGCGTGCGCTACCACTCCCAGCTAATTTTTGTATTTTTAGTAGAGACTGGGTTTCACCATGTTTGCCAGGCTGGTCTTGAATTCCTGACCTTGGGTGATCCACCTGTCTCAGCCTCCCAAAGTTCTGGGATTATAGGCGTGAGCCACCGTGCCCAGTCGATAGCTCATTTCTTTTTAGTGCTGAATAATATTTTATTGTATGGATATATCACAGTTTGTTTATGCATTTACCTGTTGAAGGACATCTTGGTTTGGGTAGCTGAAGTTTAGACGATTGTGAATAAAGGTACTGTAAACATTCGTGTGGAAGTTTTTATGTGGTCATATTTTCAGTTCATTTGAGTAAATACCAAGTAATACAATTGCTGTGGTAAGAGTAAGTTTAGTTTTGTAAAAAACTGCTAAGTTGTCGTCTAAATTGGCTGTGTAAAATAATTTCATATTCCCACCAGCTATGAGTGAGTGTTCTTGTTGTTCCACATCATCACCGTCCTTTGGTGGTGTCAGTGTTTTGGATTTTAGCCATTCTAATACGTGTATAGTAGTAGTATGCCATTGTATTAATTTGCAATTCCCTGATAATGTATAATGTTGAACATCTTCTTATATGTTTATTTCCCATCTGTTTATCTCTTTTGTTGAGGTAACTGTTCAGGTCTTGTCTTAATCCATTGAGGTATCTAAAATACCATAAACATGGGTGGGTTATAAATAGCAGAAACTTATTTCTCATGGCTATGGAGGCTAGGGAAGTGCAAGATCACCTGCAGATTCTGTGTCTGGTGAGGGCTTGTTTTCTGGTTCATAGATAGTGCCTTCTTGCTGTATCCTCCCATGGGAGAAGGGGCAAGGCAGGCTCTCTGGAGCATCTTTTATAAGGGTATTAATCTCAGAGCCCTCATAACACGATCACCTCCCAACAGCCCTACCTCCTAATACTATCACATTGATGGTTAGGTTTCAGTGTATGAGTTTGATAGGCGAGTCTACTAACATTCAGAACATAGCCTTTTGTCCAATTTTAATTGAGTTGTTGGTTTTTTTATCGTTGAGTTTTAAGAATTCTTTTTATGTTTTGGGTAACAGTCATTTATCAGATAAGTATTTTGCAAACATTTTCTCCTGGAGTGTGTGACTTTTCATTAGTGTCTTCCTCAGAGCAGACATTTCTAATTTTAACGAAGTTCAACTTACTAAATTTTTTCTTTCATGGATGTGTTTTTGATGTTGTATTTAAAAAGTCACCACCAAACCCAAGGACACCTAGATTTTTTTCCTGTTATCTTCTAGGAATTTTATAGCTTTTCATTTTACAGTGAAGTCTATGATTCATTTCAAGTTAATATTTGTGAAAGGTGTTAAGATCTATACTTGGATTCATTTCTTTAATTGTGTCTGTCCAGTTTTTCCAGCACTACAGTTATTTTCCCTTATTTTTGGGGGTATGTTCCAAGACCCCCAGTGGATGCCTAAAACCATGAATAGTGCCGAACCCTATATGTACCATTTTTTCGTATATATGTGTTCTGTGATAAACTTTAATTTACAAATTAGGCACAGTAAGTGATTAAAACAACAATAATAAAATAGAGCAATTGTATAATTACAATATACTGTAAAAAAGTTCTATGAATGTGGATTATCTCCCTCTCTCTCAAAATATTTATTGTGCTATAACCACCCTTCTTGTGATGATGTGAGATGATAAAATACCTACATGATGAGATAGTGAGGTGAGTGACATAGGCCTTGTGACATAGCCTTAGGCTACTACTGACCTTCTAACCATATGCCAGAAGGAGAATTATCTGCTTTGAATGATCCTAGATCAGTGAGCCATAATGATGTCCATGGTTAAATGTTGAGAGCAGACAATGCCAATGACTGATGGGCAGGTAGTATATACAGTGTGGATGTGCTGGACAAATAGAGGATTTATATTCCTAGTGGGATGGAGCAGGACAGCGTGAGATTTCATCACACTACTCAGAACAGTGTGCAATTTAAAATTTATGAATAGTTTATTACTGAAATTTTTCATTTAATATTTTGGAACGGTGATGACTGCAGGTAACTGAAACTGTGGAAAGCGAAAGTGCAGATAAGGGGAGACTAATGTAGTAGTAGTAGTAGTAGTAGTAGTAGTCGTAGTAGTGGTAGTAGTAGTAGTAATAATGCTTACTTCTTAGGGTTAATGATTAACTGTGGTAATGAATGTGAAATGCTTAACCCAATGACTGGCACAAAGTAAGGTCTCACTTAGTGGTAGTTTTTACGATTAGCAGTAGTTCCCCAATATTGGAAAGTGTAGAATTCTGAGGAGCCAGGGATCCACTGATCTTTTTCTAAACTATACCACAGACAAGTATCAGATTAGAAGCCTGAGAAAACTATTATTTAGACAAATAATTGTAACAAACTTGGCTCTCTTAACTTCTATAGAACTGTTTTTATTTGTTAAATAACAAAAGATTATGGTACAAAACAATTGAAAGGTTCTAGTTTTTCACAAGTCCTACAATTGCAAAAAGGTATAATTGCTTAAAAAAATCAACATCACAGAACAGTAAAAAGAAAAAATAGGCGGGCGCAGTGGCTCATGCCTGTAATCCCAGCACTTTGGGAGGCCGAGTGGGTGGATCATGAGGTCAGGAGATCGAGAACATCCTGGCTAATTCGGTGAAACCCCGGGGGTCTGTACCAAAAATACAAAAAATTAGCCGGGCATGTTGGCAGGCACCTGTAGTCATTGGTGCCTGTAGTCCCAGCTACTCGGGAGGCTGAGGCAGGAGAATGGCGTGAACCTGGGAGGCGGAGCTTGCAGTGAGCCAAGATCGCTCCACTGCACCCTAGCCTGGGCTATAGAGCGAGACTTTGTCTCGAAACACAAACAAACAAAATAAATAAAAATTATCTTTTTTCCCCCTCCCCTTAATTCTTCTGTTCTTCATTGTAGAATTCGTAGGTCCTTCTAAATCTTTTTCTATGGATAGGAATCATAAAAAATGAAGCCCATCCTGATTTCTCATGATGCCTATCATACACCTTATTTGAATCTCATTTCTTGTGATGCCTATCTTATACCTTATTTGAATCTCATTGTGTTGTACCTTCAAATTTCTTACATAAAGTTTCCCTTAGAGGTAAAATTTTAATAGCTCTTAGACTACTAAGTGACTTGATCATAAGCCAGAAGGAGGAGGGTCATCTCCTTTATTTCTCACAGTTCTGGAGACTAGGAAGAAATTAGGGAACTTAGTTAAGAAAATAAGTTTAATTTTTTAAGAAATTAGGGATCTTTAATTGCCTTATAAAAATTTTATTACAAATAGTTTAAGTATCAATATGTTTTATATCAGGCTTTTAAAGAAGAGATGTATACCCAAATATATAAGACCAGTTACTAAAACTATGGAAGCTATAGTGAAATTCTATTAGCAAGCTCTGGGGCTTTTACTAATTCTGCCCTAAAACTCTTCCAATCAAAAGCAATGATCAAATTATTACCAGAGCATAAGTAAATGTTTATGGTATAAATGAAACTGTACCTGTAGGAGTTTTAATACATTTAAAATTTTAAAATTCTACAGAATGGTTGGTTTCTTTTAAAAATTCTAGTTTTGTGATGTTTTAATCCAGAAATTGAACTCTTGACTAAGTTCACCTTCCCATACTTGAAATTTATGTTTTAAAATTTGAATGGGGTCGGGGAGAAACTGTAAGTAAAACCTACAGCATTCTGAGGTCCAAAACTTCCTAGATTGCTTCAACTTCAATCCATTTGGGGAACTGTGCAGACATTTCTCATTTATATAAGAAAGTTAATGATCAGACTTTGAGAAGTCAGTATATCATGGAAACTACCTTAATGATGTTATTCTGAAAAGAATATAATCATACAGTAGAATCTATGCAGTTATTTTTAAAATATGCTTCTTAATGTGGGAAATATTCTAATTGTTTATTAAGAAAAGTCTACAAAACAGTAAAATGATATTTTCATTTAAACAAAAAAAAGAATATAGCCTATCAGAATATTTACAGAAATAGTTTTCATGATGCGCCAGAACAGTAAGTGATGATTGTTTTTGTTTTTTATTTTTTTAGTTTTTGGTTTTTTTTTGCAACAGAGTCTTGCACTGTCGCCCGGACTGGAGTGCAGTGGTGCGATCTCAGTTCACTGCAACCTCCACCTCCCAGATTCAAGTGATTCTCCTGCCTCACCCTCCCGAGTAACTGGGATTACAGGCGCCCGCGACCATGCCCGGCTAATTTTTTTTTTTTTTTTTAAATTTTGGTAGAGACGGGATTTTACTGTGTTGGCCAGGCTGGTCTCAAACGCCTGACCTTGTGATCCACCGGCTTTGGCCTCAAAGTGTTGGGATTGCAGGCGTGAGCCACCGTGCCTGGCCGATTGTTTTTGTTTTTTATTCTCACCAGCAGTGTATCCCAAGGCTTGATTTAGTCAGGCTTTTTAATTTTAGCTATTCTAATAGGTGTATAGTGGTATTTCATTGAAGTTTTAATTTGCATTTTAAAAGTGACTAATAGTGTTGAATATCTTTTCACATTTATTTGCCATCCATGTGTTGCCTTTGGTGAAGTTTCCCTTCAAATCTTTTAACCATTTTTAAAGATTGAATTGTTTCCCCCACCCCTCTTCTGAGGAGGATACATTCCAAGACTCCCAGTGAATTCCAGAAACTGCAGATGGTACTAAAACCTGTATATACTGCATTTTTGTATATATACATACATACGTACCTCTAGTAAAGTTTATAAATCAAGCACAGTAAGAGATTAACAGTAATAATATGACAGTGTCACTACTCTTGTGCTTTTGGCACCATTATGATAAGTAACACAAGGGTTGCTGCAACCCCTGCAGTCTATCTGCTAACTGAGAGGGCTGCTATGTGATGAATGGGCAGGTAACATATTCAGTATGGACAAGCTAGACAAAGGGATGATTCATGACCTGGTAGGAGGAACTGGGATGGCGTGAGATTTCATCACGCTACTCAGAACGATGGCAATTTAAAATTCGTTCATTATTTCTGGAATTTTCCATTTATTATTTTTGGACTGTGGTTGACTGTCGTTAACTGAAATTGTGGAAAATGAAACTGTGGATAAATGTTTAGACTGCTGTATTTGTTGAAAAGACTATCCTTTCTCCATTAAAATTCCTTTGTTCCTTTGTGAAAGTTCAGTTGACCATATTTGTGTGCTAGTTCTGGGCCATCTGTTCTGTTCCAGTAATCTCTTCTTTCACCAGTACCATGCTGTCTTTATTCCTGTAGCTTTACAGTAAGCCTTGAAGTCAGGTAGTGTCAGCTGGCTGACTGTTGTTCAATGCTGTGGTGGCTATTCTGAGTCTTTTGCTTTTCCATATAAACTTTAGAATCAGTTTGTTGATGTCTTCTATGTAACTTACTGGGATTCTGATTGATATTGCATTGAATTTGCAGATCAAGTTGGGAAGAACTGGCATCTTAATATTGAGTGTTCTTATCCATGTACACCATGTAAGCTTCCATTTATTTAGACCTTCCTTGATTTCTTTCATAAGTTTTATAGTTTTCATCATATAGATCTTTTTTTTTTTTTGAGACGGAGTCTTGCTCTGTCACCTAGGCTGGAGTATGTTGGCACAATCTCAGCTCACTGCAACCTCTGCCTCCTGGCTCCAAGCAATTCTCCTGGCTCAGTCTCCCAAGTAGCTGGGATTACAGGTGGGTGCCACCACGCCTGGCTAATTTTTGTATTTTTAGTAGAGATGGCGTTTCATGGTTTTGGCCAGGTTTGTCTTGAACTCCTGACCTCAGGTGATCCACCCACCTCGGCCTCCGCAAGTGCTGGGATTACAGGCATGAGCCATCACTCTGGGCCTCATCATGTAGGTCTTGTACATATTTTGTTAGGTTTATACCTAAGCATTTTATTTTTGGGGGTGCTTCTTACGTTTTAATTTTAACGCCAATTATTCCTGGTATATGAGAATACAGTTGACTTTTGTACATTAATTTCGTATCCTGCAACCTTACTATAATTGTTTATTAGTTCTAGCTGCTTATTTGTGGTTGATTCCTTGAGATTTTCTTCACAGGCAGTAATGTTATCGGTGAGCAAAGACAGTTTTGTTTTTTCTGTACCAGTCTGTGTACGTTTTATTCACATTCCCCATTTTTTTTTTTGGCATATTGCATCTTATAAATTTTGCTTTGTAGCATCTATTTTCTCACCATTAAGTGTGATGTTAGCTGTAGAGTTTTTTATTGTACTTTATCAAGCTGAAGAAGGTTTCCTCTATTCCTAGTTTGCTAAGAGTTATTATGAATGAGTTTTGAATCTTACCAAATGCTTTTTCAGCATCTCTATATATGATCAGATTGTCTTTCTTCTTTAGCTTGTTGATGTGATGGATTACGTTAATTGACAAATGTTAAACCAGCCTTGCATACCTAGAATAAATGTCACTTGCTCATGATGTATAAGTATTTTTATACATTGTTGGATCAATTTGCTAATGTTTTGTTGCAAATTTTTGAATCTGTGTTTGTAAGAGATTGGTCAGTAGTTTTCCTTTTTTATAATGTTTTTGTCCAGTTTTGGGTTAATTTCTTTGTGTAATGTAAAGAAGTGGTCCAGGCTGGGTTTGGTGGCTCAAACTTGTAATCCCAGCACTTTGGCCAAGGCAGGTGGATCACCTGATGCCAGAAGTTTGAGACCACGCTGGCCAATATAGGGAGCCCCTGTCTTTATGAAACATTACAAAATAAAAAATGGGCCGGGCATGGTGGCTCACTCCTGTAATCCCAGCACTTTGGGAGACCGAGGCGGTCGGATCACTGGGTCAGGAGATTGAGACCACCCTGGCTGACACGGTGAAATGCAGTCCCTATTAAAAATACAAAAAACTAGCCGAGTGTGGTGGCACATGCCTGTAATCCCAGCTACTCGGGAGGCAGAGGTTCCAGTCAGCCGAGATTGTGCCACTGCATTCCAGCCTGGGTGAGAGCAAGACTCTGTCTCTAAATAAATAAATAAATAAATAATGAAAAAACAAAAAGATGTGGTACAGCTTCAGTCCTTTACAGCTGAATATCCAGTTGTCCAAAGCTCCATTTGTTGAAAAGTCTTTTCTTTTGTTATAGAATTGTCTTGACAACCTTGTCAAAATCTGTTGGCTATAAACATTTTTGGACTCTGAATTCTATTTCATTGATTGATATGTGTGTCCTTATGCCAGTACCACACTGTCTCGATTACTTTGTCTTTGTAAAAAGATATGAAATACGAGTCCTCCAACTTCTTCTTTACAAGATTATTTTGACTATTCTGAGTGCATGCAAATTTCCATATGAATTTTAGGATTATCTTGTCAATATCTTTTTTTTAAAAAAAGATAGCTGGCCAGGCGCGGTGGCTCACGCCAGTAATCCCAGCACTTTGGGAAGCCGAGGTGGGCGCATCACGAGGTCAGGAGTTCGAGACCAGCCTGGCCAACATAGTGAAACCCCATCTTTACTAAAAATACAAAAATTAGCCGGGCATAGTGGCACACGCCTGTAGTCCCAGCTACTCAGAGGCTGAGGCAGGAGAATTGCTTGAACCCAGGTGGTGGAGGTTGGGGTGAGCTGAGATCAGGCCATTGCACTCAGCCTGGGCAACAGAGCAAGACTCTGTCTTAAAAAAAAAAAAAAAAAAAGGTGGCTGTAATTTCAACAGGATTGTAGTGGATCTGTAAATCAATTCTGGGAATATTGCCATCTTAACATCATGAAGTCTTCCAGTCCATGATTATGGATTGTCTTTATTTATATCTTTCTATGAGATTTTAGAGTTTTCAGTGTATAAGTCTTACATTCATTTGTTAAAGTTATTCCTGAGTATTCTTTTTTATGCTGTTATATTTGGATTTTTTTTCCTCTTAAGTTCTTTTGCAGTGTGTTCTTTGCTAGTACTTCATTATTTTGACATCTTTTCAGTATGTAATGTTAAACTCTGTCCTGAGTTTATTTTAATATTAAGATAGATTACATTTTATAAGCATCACCCTAAGGATTAAAAAAATCTATCTAGATAGGGAATGATGGTGAAATAATAGCTATTCCTGAACTCTAGGGTTTAATTTCTATTTTTCTGTAAAGTATTGGAAAAGGACTTTGCTGTTAACCCCCAGCCAGTCTCTCTGGTTCCTTAATGTGCTTGGCGGTTATAATACCTGGAAGTACTTGCCTGTGCCTCTTTTCTACCAGTACTAGGGTTTCTTATTTTCCTAATCCTTCCAAGTTACTGAATAGAGAGCCCTTTATGAAATTGGAGAAGTCATTTTACCTCTCTAAATTTGTTTCTTCTTGGTAAGATGTAGGATGAAATATTTAATAATCATTTTAAGTTTTTTTCAGACTTAAGTGAGAGTACTCACATAAATAGCTTCCTTAATCTGTAAAGAAATATTCAAATATCAGGGTTCCTTTCTCTTCAAATTAGACTTTACCTTTCTTAGCTTGGGTAGTCCATCAAGATTTATCTGAATAAGCTACTTCACCTCACCTTTCTGTTAAAAAACCTCCACTTAGTTTTTGCATTACAAGATCAAGTGTGAACTAAGGCTAGCCAACTCAGTTTGTATATACTATGTGCAAAGGACTACATTAGATGTTGTGTAGGTGACAAGGAGGCATATGACAGAGTCTGTGCAATCAGGGAGTTTATAGTCCATGTGAAGTATTAAACGAATTATCTAGTTTGGTGCCAGCTGTGGGAGTTCATGGTTTATATGATGAACTATCTTCCTGTAGATTGCCCTGAAAATTGTGCTCACATGATATCTTAGAGAACCTGCAAGATTTATAAACACAGTAACTGTTTATGATAGATAACAATCAAACTGAATTTCTAGGGCTTTATTGAGGAGAGTGTTTATCTAGGCACTGACCATGTACTACCCAACTCTTGGTGTAATGCCTTTAAATTTTTTTTTTTTTAATTTTTGGCAGACACTCTGTGAGAGGCACAGATTTTCAGTCCTTTGAACACTTAATAAATGAAAATTGATCTGAAGAGAATATTAGAACATTTTCACTTGAATCTTCACAGTCTACCAGTACTAGGGTTTCTTACTTCCTAGGTGGATGCAAAGTGTTTTCAATGAATTTGGACCAGAAATGGTACAAAAATCAAAGAATTCAAAATGTTAAATTATTTTGTTTTTCTTTAAGATTGTTACAATTTGATAAGTTTTTTTTTTAATGTCATCAGAAAAGTAAAGCATAGGCTGGGCATGGTGGCTGATGCCTGTAATACCAGCACTTTGGGAGGCCAAGGCGGGAGGATTGCTTGAGCCCAGGAGTTCAAGACTAGCCTGGGCAACATAGCCTGTTTTATAGAGACCCTGTCTCTATAAAAAAAAAAAAAAAAAAAAATGGCTGGGCCCGGTGGCTCACACCTGTAGTCTCAGCACTTTGGGAGGCTGAGGTGGGTGGATCTTTTGAGGTCAGGAGTTCAAGACCAGCCTGTCCAACATGTGAAACCCCATCTCTACTTACAAAAAACAAACAAACAAAAAACCACAAAAATTAGTTGAACTTGGTGGCTGGTGCCTGTTAGCCCAGCTACTTGGGAGGCTGAGGCAGGAGAATCACTTGAACCTGGGAAGTGGAGGTTGCAGTGAGCTGAGATCACACCACTGCACTCCAGCCTGGGAAACAGAGCAAGACTCTGTCTCAAAAAAAAAAATGGAAGTATAATATTACAAAAACCTATAATTTAATTATTTTGCTTTTGATTTGTTTGCTGTGTTTAAAATGAGCTCTTAGATCTGCCTTCCCTAGCTTTATTGAGATATAATTGGTATGTTTAAAAACTGCATATAATTAATGTGTACAATTTAATGCATTTGGACATATATGTGTACTCATCTTACCATCACTACAGCCAAGATAATTAACATATATCTATTGCCTCCAAAAGTTTCATTATGCCCCTTTCTTATGCAGGTAAGAACATTTGACATGACATCTACCCTCTTAGTAAATTTTCAGAAGTTCACCTTGTTAATTATAGGCACTGTGTTGGAAAACATATCTCTGTAACTTACTTATCTTGTATAACTGTAACTTTATACCATTGAACAACAACTATTCATATCTTCCTCCCCTGTCTCCTAGTAACCACCATTCTGTTGTCTACTTATATAGGTTTGATTCCTTGTTACAAAAAATAATGCAGTATTTCTCCTTCTGTGACTAACTTATTTTGCTTAGCATAATATTTTCCAAGTTCATCTGTGTTGTCACAAGTGGTAAGATTTCCTTCCTTTTAAAAAACTTGTAATGTTTATTCTATTGTATGTATATACCACATTTTTCTTACCAATTCATCTGGGTTTTCACATCTTTGCTATTGTTCATAATCTTAGAGGAAAAGTTTTCTGTTTTTCACCATTGTGTGTGATGTTAGTTATAGGCTTTTTTTGTTCTTTTTTGAGACAGAGTTTCACTCTTGTTGCCCAGGCTGGAGTGCAATGGCACGATCTTGGCTCATTGCAATCTCTGCCTCCCAGGTTCAAGTGATTCTCCTGCCTCAGCCTCCTGAGTAGCTGGGATTACAGGCATGCACCACCACACCCGACTAATTTTGTATTTTTACTAGAGATGGGGTTTCTCCATGTTGGTCAGGCTGGTCTTGAACTTCCGACCTCAGGTGATCCACCTGCCTCGGCCTCCCAAAGTGCTGGGATTATAGGCATGAGCCACCACGCCCAACAGTGATGGGCTTTTCATATGCAGATGCTCCATGACCTAAAATGAAGTTATGTCCAGATAAACTCATTGTAAGTTAAAAATGTCATTAAGTCAAAAATACATTTAATGCACCTCATCTGTAGTACATTATAGCTTAGCCTAGCTTACCTTAAACGTGCTCAGAACACTTTATGTTGGCCTGCAGGTGGACAAAATCATATAACAAATAGCCTATTCTATAATTAAGTGTTGAATATCTCATGTAATTTTATTGAATACTATATGGGTACTCATCATTAATGTACACAGCTGAAAACACCATTGTAAAGTTGAAAATTTTTAAGTTGAACCATCAAGTCAGTGACTGATTGTATAACTTTTATTTTGTTGAGATAAGTTCCTTCTATATCTGATTCGTTGATGGTTTTTGTAATGAAAGGGTGGTAAATTTTGTCAAGTGCTTTTTCCTTTTTTTTTTTTGTTTGTGAGACAGAGTCTTGTTCTGTCACCGAGGCTGAGTGTAGTGGCCCAATCTCGGCTCACTGCAACTTCCGCTTTCTGGGTTCAAGCGATTCTTGTGCCTCAGCCTCCCAAGTAACTAGGACTATAGGTGTGTGCCACCACCTCCGGCTAATTTTTGTGTTTTTAGTAGAGACGGGGTTTCACCATGTTGGCCAGGCTGGTCTTGAATTCCTGTCCTCAAGTGATCTGCCTGCCTCGGCCTCCCAAAGTGCTAAGATTACAGGTGTGAGCCACTGTGCCCAGCCTGTTTTTTTCATCACTTTTAATGCACCAACAATGAGGAAGAGATTAGTGCTGTTGTATATATACGCAATCTTTGGTGAGCCAGAGCTTGGCTGAAGAATGATATTTTCAAGCCTGGCCCTGTGAGGGTAGGGCTCTTGATCAGTTTTTAATCTTTGGAGAGATTAGCTGGAGAGGGGTTAGAGAGAGTGGTATATCACAGCTCTATTCTCAGGAATGGAAAGTAGTCCTTTACATGTGTTTTGAGGGGTAGGGGTTCATGACTTGGGAACTAATTTGTTTCTCTAACTCCTCCTTTATTTTTCTGGCTAGTAGTGACACTTCTTACAATAAAATGTACTGATATGTATTGACGTATCTCTTTTTGTATTCTAGATGTATAACAATAAACAAAACAGACAACAAAACTATGTCATTTTAAAGCTTATATTGTAGTGGAGCGAGATGGACAATAATGAATAAATATGCAACATAGATATAATATATTAGATGATTGTTACTCTGGAGAAGATTGAGGTAAAAGAAGGGGTTTAAGGAATCCTGAGAGTAAATGTTGACGTTGCAATTTTAAATAGTGTGAGAAAGTATGTAGCATTTGAGGAAATACCTGAAGTATGTGAGGGGGGCTGATAGTCAGATATTTATGCAATTGTAAAGCAAAGTAGAGAAATCCCACATGGGTAAAACTTTTTACCCACTTTCCCTCAGTGATCACATCTTGCAAAATTATAGTACATTATCACAATTAGGATATTGGCATTGATAGAATCCATCGATTTTATTCAAATTTCCTCAGATTCTCTTTTACTACTTTGGAGAGCTGTATGTGTATATATTTCTTTCTTATGTTTTTAAAATTACATGTATAGGTTTGTGTATAGACCATGATAGTCAAGATATAGAACATCACAAGTATCCTCTTACTGCCCTTTTATAACCACATTGACTTCTCTCCCTGCCATTCCTCCACCCCTAACAACCAGTATAACCCCTGGCAGTAACCACTAATCTGTACCGTTTCCAAATTTTTTTTTTTTCAAGAAGGTTATAAAAATGGAATCATATCCAGTATGTAACCTTTTGTGTTGGCTTTTTTTGTTTCAGCATAGGTTTCTGGGGATGCAACTATGTTGTTGCATGGATCAATAATTGTTTCTTTTTTATTGCTGAGTAGTATTCCATGGTATGGATATACTACAGTTTGTTTATTCACCCAATGAGGGACATCTGGGGGCTATTGTAAATAAAGCTGCTTCTAACATTCATGTGCCAGTTTTAATGTGTACATAAATTTCTATTTCTATAAGACATATGTCCAAGAGTGCAATTGCTGGGATCCTGGGTAAATTTTGAAAGTTGGGCCAACAAGATTTCTTGACAGATTAATGTGAGGTCAAGCCGGGCGCAGTGTCTCATGCCTGTAATCCTAGCACTTTAGGAGCAATAATTATTATTGCTAATAATAGCACTTTGGGAGGCCGAGGTTGGAGGATCATTTGAGGTCAGAAGTTCCAGACCAGCCTGGCCAACATAGTGAAACCCCATCTCTACTAAAAATACAAAATGATCAGCTGGCATGGTGGTACCCGCCTGTAATCCCAGCTACTCAGGAGGCTGAGGCAGGAGAATCACTTGAACCTGGGAGACAGAGGTTGCAGGCAGTGAGCCGAGATCATGCCACTGCACTCCAGCCGGGGTGACAGAGTGAGACTCTGTCTTTTTTTTTTTTTTTTAAAAAGAGGTCAGAGAGAAAGAGGAATCAAGACTTCATGGTTTTTGACCTGGGCAACTAGAGGAGTGAAATTGCCAACAACTGACATGGGGAAAGCTATGGGTAGAGCATGTTTAAGGGAGATGAAGAATTTTACTTATGACATGTCAAGTTGATGTATATTAGACACAGAAGAATTGTCACATAAGCAGTTGCTTAAAAGATTTTGGAATTCACAGAGGTGGTCTGGTCTAGAGGTATACAATTGGGAGTCTGTTCAGCCTTTAAAGCCCTGAGACTGGAAGAGGTGATAGAAGCAGCTAAAAGAGGTGAGAGATTAAGTTCTGGCTACTTCAGTGTTTTAAAAATAGGGAGATTATGAAGAACTAGCAAAGAAGACCACAAATTTGGCCAATGAGAAAGGAGAAAAAACAAGATAATTTAGTGTCCTGGAAGGTGATTGGAGAAAGCGTTTCAAGGGGAGAGGGAGTCAACCGATCATTTTTGTGTAAACTTTAGTTGTAGCACAAAGGCATATTCTCCACAGTAACCAGAGGCTTTAGTTGTGTTGTATTCCAGGAGATGTGTTGGATGATGCTCCCTTTTCTCGTTTCTTTTGGGTAAGGAGAGTTTTCGAGTTTTAGTTTGTATATTCAAAAAGCAAATGGTCTAAGAGAGGAATTGAATTCTACCTGTTAAGCTCCAACTTAATTGTTTACTCTTTTCATGAAAAATCTTTTTAATTTCCTAGTTGGAAGTATTGTTTCTGTTTTTAGAATTCTCCATCCTTTTTTTTTCTTTAGGGTTGGGGGAGAGACAGGGTCTCACCACATTACCCAGGCTGAAGTGCAATGTCACAGTCATAGCTTACTATAGCCTTGACCTCCCTGGTTAAAGTGATCCTCCCACCTCAGCCTTCCGAGTAGCTAGGAACACAGGTGTGCATCACCATGCCTAGTTAATTTATTTTTATTTTTTGTAGAGATGCAATCTCCCTGTGTTGTCAGGCTGGTCTGGAACTCCTGGACCCAAGTGATCCTCCTTCCTCAGACTCCCAAAGTGCTGGGATTACAGGCATGAACTGCCGCACCCACCCACCCGTTTTTCGATAACTCTAATGGCACTTAACATTTTCTGTTGTGTGGCATCTGTATTAGTCCATTCTCACATTGCTGTAAGGATACTACCGGAGACTGGGTAATTTATAAAGGAAAGATGTTTAATTGGCTCACAGTTCCGCATGGCTGGGAAGGCCTTAGGAAATTTACAGTCATGGCAAAAGGGAAAGAAAGCAGGCACCTTCTTCGCAAGATGGTGGGAGACAGAGTAATCGTGCAGGAGAAACTACCATTTATAAAACCATCACATCTTGTGAGAATTCACTCATTATTAGGAGAGCAGCATGTGGGAAACCATCCCCATAATCCAGTCACTTCCCTCTCTTGACAGTTCGGGGGTAGAGGTCCTCGCCTCAACACTTGGGGATTACAGTTTGAGATGAGATTTGGGTGGGGACGTGGAGCCAAACTATATCAGTATCTTTATTTGCATACTTGTATACTTGTCTTATTTTGAATTGTAAGCTCTTTCAGTACTGAGGTCCTCCTTTATTGTTATATTTTCAAGCATATAGTAATAAATGGAATTGAGTTACATTTTATTGTGATAGAGCATGGAATCTGACACACCTGGTTTAAATCTTGCCTGTGCTGCTTGCTACCAAATTTCTTAACCTTTCTATGCCTACACACCCTCTTAAGTGGGGATCATAGTGTTGCGTACTTTATAGGTTTGTGGAGAGGATTGAAGTTATGAAGATACAGCTCTTAACAGAGTGGTCAGCTCATAGTAAATTCTTTGTGTTCTATAGTTGTTGGTGCCATCATTGTTATTGTTAATAATAATATGCTGTTATGTTATTGACTCTCAAAGATACAGGGTTAAAGGAATACACACTTAAGCGGGCATTGACTTACATGCTAAGGCTTCTGAAAACTAAGTATTCATATCTGCTTTAGTAGTCCATATTACCTGTCAGGATATAAAAGTCTGTTATTCCCTTAGTCCCTGCAGGCATCCTTTGTGTTGTTTCTCTTCCATTTCCCTTTCTGTGCTGGGTAAGTAGTCTGTGTAACTGATTTGGAAAAGTAGCATGCATGAGTCCTTTTTATTGTTTCTATAAAATTGGGGTTTTGTTACAGAACATGTTAAGCCTACGTAGGCAGTATGTTATTTTGTAACTGTAATTTGAAATTTTAACTTATACACTAATTATAGTTATATAAAAGGAAAATATCATAAATTTCCAGAACGTTAGTCCCTAAATTAATATAGAAAGTCCACTATGTATGTGTACTAAGTACAAAATTGAGATTGAAATGTAAGGAACTTTCTTTTTTTGCCTTCTGGGGCAGGGATTGGCAAACAGTGAACCAGCCACCTGTGTTTGTAAATAAAATTTACCACAAACAGCCACATTAATTCTTATACATATTGTTGTAAACAGACAGCCACATTCATTCTTATAAATATTGTCAGTGACTGCTTTTCCCCTACAACTACAGAGTTGAATAGTTTATAGCAGCCTATATGGCCTGCAAACCTGAAGAATTTAGTGTCTGGTCCTTTACAGAAAATGTTTATTCACTCCTGTTCAAGGGTATTATTTTTGTGGCTCATCTCTTACAGCTTTTCTCACTCTGTCTCTTGTATTGATTCCTGTTCTTCTGTCTGCTTAAACGATTTTCTCCAGGATCTTTCTTGAATAGCTCACCTTTCTTAGGGCTTATGTCACTCCACTGTCTAGGTTCTACTTTCTGACTAATTTCTTTTTAGTGTCCTTTATAGACTTTCTGCTGCTGGGGAGTTTGATCACTGTTTTTCTTTTTTTATAGGTTTAGCATCTTGAATCCAAAAATCCAAAATTTGAAATGCTCTGAAATTTAAAACTTTTTGAGCACCAACACAATGTTTAAAGGGAGTGCTCATTGGAGTATTTTGAATTTTGGATTTTCAGATTAGGAATGCTTAATGGGTAAAGATGATACTAAATCCAAAAACGTCTGAAATCTGAAACACTTTTGGTCCCAAGAATTTTGGTTAATGTGTATTCAACCTGTGTAGGCAATAATATATACTCTCCTATGGCTTCTGAAGCACCCACACCTCCTAGAGGATAAGAGGAACGTATTGTATTGCTTTCTGCACCTTTTTTATCTGCTTCGGTGTCCCTGAGTCGTTTCAAAATGAATGTGTCCCAAATTGAACTCATTTCCTTTTGCTTCCAAAACAGCTTCCCCGGCCACTGAACTCTACCATGTTAGTCATGTGAGTGAGAAGCCTGATAGCTGTCACCTCCCTCCTCCTATTTACCAATCCAATAGCAGTGGGTGATCACTACTGTTGTAGACCCATTTTCTTCCTTCCATTTTTCTCTGTTTTTACTAGTGTAGATCCTAGTTTTATCTGCTGCTACCTTTGTAACATTTTTTTCACAGCAGTCTTCCTAAAACAAATCTCTTGTGTAAAACACATTAGTGGGCTGGGTGAGGTGGCTCACACCTGTAATCCCAGCACTTTGGGAGGCCAAGGCAGGCGGATCACCTGAGGTGAGGAGTTCGAGACCATCCTGGCCAACATGGTGAAAACCCCCGTCTCTACTAAAAATACAAAATTAACCAGGCATGGTGGCAGGCGCCTGTAATCCCAGCTACTCAGGAGGCTGAGGCAGGAGAATCTCTTGAACCCGGGAGGTGGAGGTTGCAGTGAGTTGAGATCATGCCACTGCACTCCAGCCTGGGTGATAGAGTGAGACTCTGTCTCAACAACAACAACAAAAGCAAAAAAAACACATCAGTGGTTCTTTATGCCCTGTAATATTTAGCGCTCTCTTTAAGACCTTCCACCTGACTGCATTTCAGAATTTTACAAATTAATAAGCAAATTTTTCTTAGCTCCTGTCCCCAAGTATCTATTAGCACTTTTTAAATGAGCTCGACTTAATCACATTGTGTTATAGTTGTTGTTTTGCTCATCCATTAGACTGTAAAACATTTAAAGATTGTAAATTTTTGTATTCTTAGGGCCCCCAGTTCTGACACATAGTTGGCTTCAAAATGTGATCATTACACATTCTGTGCATGGAACAAAATATCTACATACCTCATAAATAGGTAAAATATCATGTATCAATTAAAAATATACTTGTGCACATGGGGTTATTTTAAGGGGTTTTTTTGGGGGGGGGCTGTCGGTTCTTTTAGGGCAACTGAATTTACTGTAAAATCAAAGATTTAGAGATGAATTAAATGCTTTTTCAGTCTTTATTATGATGACTAAGGATGGATAATGCAACTTTGGATAACCTTCATTTTTTTTGCAGAAGATGTACTTTGGGAAAATATTCTTTAAGCAAAGCATTGGAAGTGAATCCTATTTTACTAGATTTTGTGAAAGTGGAACTTTCTGTGGTGGGGGAAGATCTCCCAATAGAACAAACTTTGATGAAGAAAAAAAGATGATAGCCATATGCTGCCCACCATACACCCACAATATTAAGCTTGCTGGTTGTTTCTTCACCTAAAAGTTTACTTTTCCTTTATTAAACTTTATGTAATAGTACAAAAATATACCCTTCTGGAACTTTTTCACTCTGTGCTTTAGCTTCCAAAAGTTTTTCTTTCTCTTGTCTTTTTTTTAAAGCATGAGATGTCAGATATTGTAAAAATGAGTAAAAGCCTCTGTGTCTAATCTAGAGGTGGTTATATGTTAATGAGTATTGGTTAAAACAAAAGGATAAGTTTTCCTTTAGATGTGCCATTTAGGCTTTTTAAATACTGATATTATGCTTACTCTATCTTGGGTAGTCATTTTGTTTTATGAGTAAGTTGGGAATGATTAGTAAGAATCTTGTTTACATGTTTTCTTTTGTCTTTTCTATTTGAAAAAAGATGCCTTTACAGGCAGGTCAGTTACCACAATTTAAAATTTCTAACTATGACCTTAAAGTAAGACATGCATTTTAACATTGCAGCCCCGTGCACAGAAAAATAGTTACAAGTTTCATGGAAAAAAAAAACCTTACTATATGTAAAGTGATATTCTGTTCCATTCTATTCTATTCTTATTCCTCTATTCTATTCTATTCTATTCTATTCTATTCTATTCTATTCTATTCTATTCTATTCTATTCTATTCTATTCTATTCTATTCTCCTTCCACACTTCCTTCTCAATGCTGATTGGCTGGTGCCCATAGTTTGGAAAATAATACCAAGTTGGAAAATAGAAGAAATTACAGAAGCTGGGAATTTAGTTTGTTAAAGACAAAGTAACCTGCTCTGAGAACTCTGTGAGTGATGCAGAAAGATGTCTTAAAACACAGTATGTTGGTTGGGCAAGGTTTGTGAGTGTGTCTCTGTGTCTGTATAGTGACTATAATGTAATATCTGATTTCTGTAAGCTACTTTTGAAAAGTATCCTTTTATGTGACATCAGTGAACTGTAGTAAAAATGAAACCAAGAGAATATATAGTAAATAACAAAATATTTGTAAGTGCTGCAGGGAAAGATTAGTGATGGCCTCATTAAAAAGGTAAAAGTTAAATAGGTTCTTAAAGGATGGGCTTAGAATGTGTGTGGGTTGGAGAAAGAGTCAACGCATTCCACTGATGGTAATGTGATGGTAAATGTAATAGAATTGGGAGTACAACTGGTCCAGAGTTGGGAATGAAACAATGTATTCAGGAAGAGTGAGAAGTAAGGATCTAGCTATAATATAGAGTTCACATTGGTCATGAATGGAAGACTAAACTGAAAAGGAGAGGCCAGATTATAAAGTGATTTAGACTTTATCTTGTAGGCAATGCGTGTCTCTCTGTCTCTCTGTCTCTGTCTCTGTCTCTCTCTCTTTGCTAACATTTGCCACTCCATCTGTCTTGGTTACTATTTGTATCTCATATCATTTTTCATACTTTTACTTTTAAGTTGTTTGTGTCTTTGAATCTAAAGTATTAATTCCTAAGGATAGATTATAGTTGCACCTTTCTTTTTATCCAGACTTTTGATTGTATGCTTAGCTCATTCACATTTTATGTAGTATGTAATGTAGTTGGAATTATATGTGCCATTTTACTCTTTGTTTTCTATATCTTTCATATTATATTTGTTCTCCGTTCTTCGTTACTATCTTCTTTTGTGTTGAACAAATACTTTTTAGTGTATCGTCTTAGGTATGCTGTTGATTTTTAACATTAAAAAAGTTATTTTCTTAGCGGTTGCTCTAAGAATTACAATTTGCATTCCAATTTATCATCACCAACTTTAGGTTAATACTGATCTAATTTCTGTAAAATATAGCACTTTTGCTCCATTATAACTTTGTTTTCTCCCCCTCCTTTTTGCTGTTATTGCCTTATGTATTACATTTATTTACATTATAAACCCAACTGTTATTATATTCTGTCTTTTAATGAAATTAAGAGGAAATAATGTCTTTTATATTTTCTTATTTATATTTAATACATCTGGTGGTCCTCACTTGTTGTGAATTTCAGTTAACATATGGTGTCATTTCCTTTTGGCTCAAGGTACTTGTTCAACTATTTCAACTTTAAGATATTCTCCATCTTTTTAAGTTTGAGGATGTCTTTATTCTTCCTTTCTTGTTTGAAGAATACTTTTGCAGTAAATAGAATTCTTAGTTGACAGTTTTTTAAAATTTTTTGTTACTGCCTTCTGGCTTCCGTTTTTTCCTGATGTTTAGTCAGCTATTAATTGTATTGTTTTTCCCATGTATGTGATGAGTAATTTCTCTGTTGTTCTTCTCATGGTTTTTTTTTTTTTTTTTTTGGCGGCTTCAAACTGTTTAAATATGATATGCTTAGATGTTGATCCCTGTGTTTATCGTATTTGGGGTTCATTGATCTTCATGGCTTGATAGATTAGTGATTTTCATCAAATTTGGGAAATTTTCAGCCATTATTTCTTCTAACATTTTTTTCTCCTTTCTCTTTTTCCATTTCTGCCTTTACACATATGTTGATATGTGTGATGTTATCCCAGAGGTCTCTCAGGCTCTGTTTATTTTTCTGCAGTATTTTTTCCCTCTTTGTTCTTTCTTTTGGACAATTTCTATTTCTTTATTTTTAAGTTCACTGATTTTTTTTTAATGCCATCTCAAATGTTCTCTTGAGGACATAGTGAATCTCATTTTTGTTATAATATGTTTCAACTCTAGTTAACTCTCGTGTTTTAAAAGTTAACGTTTCTTTATTGAGATTATTTGTTGTGCAATTGTCATATTTTTTCTTTAATTTTGAAATATGGTTTCCTTTAATTTTTTTAACTTAGTTATAAATTATAATAGCTGCTTTGTATTCTTTATCTGCTAAATCCAACAGCTGTGCCCACCAGGAGTTAATTTCTGGTGACTATTTTAACCTGATTATAGGGCAACTTCTTCTGTAGTTTGCATGTCTCACAATTTTTTTTCAATTGGGCATATTATATAATATATTATAGCAACACTAGGTTCTGAATTATTTTTTTGAGACAGGGTCTGGCCTGTTTCCCAGGCTGGAGTGCAGTGGCATGATCTCAGCTTACTATAACCTCCACTTCTCGGACTAAAACCATCCTCTCACTTGGCTTCCTGAGTAGCTGGGACTGGTGGTACACGTCACCACGCCCAGCTAATTTTTGTATTTTTTATAGAGATGAGGTTTCCGTGTTGCCCAGGCTAGTCTTGAACTCCTAGGCTCAAGCGACCAGCCTGCCTCAGCCTCCCAAAGTGCTAGGATTAGAGATGTGAGCCACTGCGCCTGGCCTGATTTTTTTTTTTTTTAAACCTCCTGACAAATGATTGTTTTGTGTTTTTGTTTTGTTTTTAAATAACTAACCTGTACATAATCTGTAGAACTGTTCTCCCCAACAGATAGAAGCCCTAGAATTCTGTGTTAAAATTTTAATTCTAATTTCCATTTTTAAACCTGATTTTCTAGGATCAACTCTTTGTATAGCTTCATGGTCAGCCAGTTATTGCTTAGAGATTGTGCTTAAACAACTTGAATTTTTTTTAAACTTTCAGCTTTTTTTTTTGAGATGGAGTTTCTCTCTTGTTGCCCAGGCTGGAAGGCAATGGTGCAATCTCGGCTCACTGAAACCTCCACCTCCCAGGTTCAAGCAGTTCTCCTGCCTCAGCCTCCCGAGTATCTGGGATTACAGGCATGTGCCACCAAGCCCGGCTAATTTTGTATCTTTAGTAGAGAGTGGGTTTCACCATGTTGGTCAGGCTGGTCTGCCACCTCAGCCTCCCAAAGTGCTGGGATTGCAGGTGTGAGCCACCGCACCCAGCCACTTTCAGCATTTTTTGATGATCCTATGTGTGAGTTGGGAAGTGTATTCAAAGTTCTGACAGTTTTCACATCAACCTTGGCTTTTACTTTCTCTGGAGCTCTCTTGAGCCTCCCCCTCATATGTGCACTGACTGTCAGACAGGTGCGTGTGGGGAGCTTATTTAGGCTCTCTGTGCCTCTCTCATTTCCAGTATCCCCTTATTAAATTTCTGGGTATCCTTCTAGTCTGTCATTTTCTCCAGCTGGAACTACATTCTCATTTTAGCAGAGCTGTGGGCCTTTCCCCTTTGTATCCTTCCAAATTTGCTATTTTTATTGCCAGTACCACTAGGCATGGGTTTTTGCTCTCTATCCTAAATGACCATAGCCCTCTAGTTTTCACTGGCAACACTGCCCTGGGAAAACTGCCTCACTGATTGAGTTAGGTGGTTGTAGGGGGACAGTAGCATCCCTTGGCAAAGAAGGCCACTTTCCTCTACTGTATTGTCATATCTAGCAGCTTTTTAAGAAAAAATTCTTCTCAATTTGTTGTTGCCTTTGCTTGGTTTCCAGAGCCCTGAAGTGATTGTTTTCTTCAGTGTACTTCAGTTTTATAAGTATTGTGGGGGAGTGGATTTGCTACCCTCGTCATTCTGCTATACCTGGACATCTCTCTTCAAACTTCCTAACCCCTTTGGACCCTGTGTCCCCTACACCCACTTTAATTTAATCTAGTCAGTTTTTTTCACCATTGTTCTACTGAAACCATTCTTGTAAGAGTCACCAACATCTTGCATTTGTCATAGCAATTGTCATTTTCCTGTTTTTATCTAGCCATTATCCTTCTGGCTATTTCTTGAATATGCCAAGCGCACCACTGAGTTTTTACATTTGCAGTTCCCTGTAACCATCTTCCCTAGATCTTCACATGGTTCTTACCTTTATATCTTTTAGGTTGATGTTCATATCTTAAACTGCTTCATAAGGTTTTCTCTGGCTTCCTTATGTAAAATAGAGATATTTCTAAAGTAACACAATAGGAACAGAAGAGTAAACATAGGTGAATATTTAGGTCCTTATACTTGCTTCACTTAATGCATCTTTCAGTAGCTTTTGATATAAATGGCCACTCAGTTTTTCTAAAAAATTTTTAACATGGCTTCTAAGATAAGATTCTTTCTTATTTTTCTTCCTGCTTTATTAACTACTCTACTCTGTCCTCTATTTTTCATTTCATGAATTTTTTTTCTGTATGAACTTCTTCCTTAGGTGATATTGTTAGGTACCCTTGCTTTAGATCTCCTTTATCTAGATGACTCCCAAATGCATTTTTCCAGCCTTAGCTTCTACCCTGACCTCACGTGAACATCTAATAAGGATTTCAAACTTAATAGATAAAAAACAGAACTCTTGATCTACTTTTTCCTTCAAACTTATTGTCTTAAATTTTTAGAATGCTTTTTTTTTTTTTTTTTTTTTTGAAACGGAGTCTCGCTCTGTCGCCCAGTGCTGTGGCGCGATCTCAGCTCACCGCAACCTCTACCTCCTGGGTTCAAATGATAGAATGCTATTCTGCAAGGTAAATCTGATTGTATCACTTTCCTGGTCAAAACCTCCATTAGCTTCCCTTTACATTTAGAGTGAAATTCAGTTTCTTACCGTGTTTGATGAAGGTTTATATGATCTTGTGCCTGCTTACCTCTCTGAACATAACTCCTACCTCTCTGAACTTAACTCCCACCTTTCTCTCTCCTTACTCAGAATGATGCAGCCACATTATCTTTCTGGCTATTTCTTGAATATGCCAAGCCCACCACTAGGTTTTTACATTTGCAGTTCCCTATAACCACAGTGCTCTCTCCTCAGATCTTCACATCATTCTTACCTTCATATCATTTGGCCTTGTGCTCATATCTTAACTGCTTCATGAGATTTTCTCTAACTTCCTTATCTAAAACAAGACATTTTTAAAGCACCACAATAGGAAGAGTAAATGTAGATGAGTACTTAGGTCCTTGTTCTTGCTTTACTTACGCATTCTTTTTGATCAAAAATATTGTGCACAATCTTATACAACTTCTGTTATCTGGGAATTTAATACTCTGTTACCTTGGTTAATGAGTCTGGAAAAGTAAATAACTTATTTTAACATAGTTGGCTATGTTAAAAAATCAATCTTAATAGCTGTATGTTATGAGAGGAATGAGTATTGATTTACTAGCAGTTCTCCCTCAAACCCAGCTACCTAAATGTGAATTCACAAAGTATAGAGGCTGGGCGCTGTGGCTCACGCCTGTAATCCCAGCACTTTGGGAGGCTGAGGCAGGTGGATTGCCTGAGGTCAGGAGTTCGAGACCAGCTGGTCAACATGGTGAAACCCCGTCTCTACTAAAAATATTAAAATAATTAGCTGGGCGTGGTGGCAGGCCTCTGTGATGCCAGCTACTCAGGAGGCTGAGGCAGGAGAAAACCCAGGAGGCGAAGGTTGCAGTGAGCCGAGGTCATGCCATTGTACTCCAGCCTGGGCAACAAGAGTGAAACACTGTCTCAGACAAACAAACAAAGTATAGAAATACTTCCAGAAATAGCTTCAATTTGGAATGGAAATGGACACAATTTTGAAGTCTGTAGTTTTCTGTGTTCCTCTCTCTGAACCAGTTAACACTTAAGAGCCTGTTGTCAGTTATTTGTTAAAGTAATTGTACTATACTTTCTGACTCACTTTCTGTTTGCTTTCTGACTTTCTGTTTCCATAATTTTACTAACAAGTAATGGAATGAAAGATTGATACCTTATAAAAGCATTTTAAATACCATTGTACACATAAGCCCAACTTTGAAAGGTCAGTTTAAAGGAACATTCACTTCTGCTCTCATCTTCTAAGAACTAGAAGCCATCCTACTCTTCCTATTCTAGGATAGCTGTCTTTACCTGCTTCTTTGGTCCCAACGCATCCTCATCCGCATCCTTCTTGGCCTCTTTTCTAACCGTAACACCATTTCCTTTCCAGATTCTTAGGTATATACTTTATATTTTCTAGCTCTTCTAAATCATTACTTTAAAGCTTTATTTTTTTGTCTAGAAAGCTGGCATTTTGGTATTGTTTCTGGTTGTTATGTAATTTGTCCTTCATTAACTGGATTTCTGACAGTCAAGTATATTGTTGGACTATAATAACCTCTTTGTTAATGTACAGTCTAGTCAGATTTACTGCTGCAAAGTCTGTGGTATGAAGAAATCATATTATTTAGTGATTTCTTTTTTTGAAGAACGAACATAATTTTGAAACTTCCCAAAGGGAAAATAGTTTTGTGTGGTCACAAATCTATCAGGACTGTATGATTTCTTTTCTTTTCTTTTCTTTTTGAGATGGAGTTTCGCTCTACATTCACTTTTTCTAAAACTTAGCAACTGAGCTCTTTTCATGGAGTTGATGCTCGGTTTTTTTGTTGTTTTCTTTTTTCTCACTGCATCTTAGAAAACAAGATCGGGCTATTTGTGGTAAAGTAACAGTTTTTACAGTTTTGGAATTCATCGAAGACTGTTATTTTTGTGAAATATACAAATGCATTGCTAGAAAGATGAAATTTTAAAAAAGTAAAATATGGGTCCTAATTCTTACTATCATATTCATAGATACCAATTTATTCTCTCATTGTTATAAAAACTCTAAACACTCTCAATTTCTGTATTTGTCTTATTGGAGAGCAGTAACAGATATTTCATGGACTAGTAACAAATATTTTGCAGATCAGTACCAGTCTACAGATCACACTTTTAGTAGCGTATCTAATTTTATTGCTTAATGTTATTTCAGAAGCATCTTATTCACTATGATGAAAAGCTGTTATCTTTTAAAAATATTTTTTTATGTGTTTCCTTTTCAGAACCGAGAGCTCCAGATCATGAGAAAGCTAGATCACTGTAACATAGTCCGATTGCGTTATTTCTTCTACTCCAGTGGTGAGAAGGTAGGTTTGACACAAAGTGTGTACTGAACATTGTGATAAATTTGTTATTTTTCTAGAAATTAATCTCTCTTCCCCCCATAAGACAGTTTTGCTAATGGAATGGAAAAATTCCAAAACACTAGCCCCAGCAATACTCAGTCCAAGATATGGTCATTGAATATCATTAGTTATATCAGGAAAGCATTAGTGAGATAAAGGGAATGCACTTGTAAGAATTTTCTTCTTCATGAAAGCATCTATCTTCACTTCTCAAGAAAATCTATATACTTTTTAAATTTTTTTAAAGACATCTATGTTCCTTACGTGCTTACGCAGCCCTCTGATAGTTTACCTATTTATTGCAGGGAGGAAAATTAAGCTATTTTGTTAAGTGAAGTTGATAAGAGGTGAAAAGGTAGCAAGAGGACTTTGGTAGGAACAGAATGAGGGTTAAACATTTGGAAGCAAGTTGAGCCATCCTTGCTTGGCCAGTGAAAAACTTGGAAAAGATATATTGCAGAGCTTACTTTAAGTGATCCCTATGTCTGATCACAATGAATTCTCTGAAAGCAAAGGGTAAGGAAGACTTTGTGCTGCTAATAACTCCCCAACCCGTCTTTCTCTTCAGAAGATGCAATAATCAATGAAGTTGGAGCAAAGAAAATAAATTTCTGCTTTTCCTTGGTGTCTTTATTTTTCTGCCTGCTGCTATCCTTTCTTTCTTTTCACTGGTTTGGAGTGCATAGGCAAGGCAGGTAACAAATCACTTGATTCTTTTGGCTAAATAAATATGACTTTGGATAACTTCACTTGGTATTTTGGACTTCAGATTTCATGCATATAATATCTAATGTTCTTAGATCCATAATACTTGATTTCTAGCTCAGTGTTCTTGTTACTTTATGTAACTGTTTTCTAGTATAACAGTTTTTAGCCATTTTCTATTAAGCTTTTTTTTTTTTACGGCAAATATTGCCTGACAACATTTTCTATTAAAGTTTGTTTAGATTATTTCCTTAGAAAATCTTTTTTTTTCATTACAGTGCCTATTATATAGGAAGATGTCAATGTATTAAGCCCGAATTTTGATATAAATGTCTACAGATGTATAATTGTTGCGTATATACACATGTATTGTAACTAATACGTTTTAACAACTATAGTTAGCAAATTGGCCCTTTATTGACCCTTGCTTTTCAGTTGCTCTTTTTTTTAGTTTAAATGATACCTCTGGTTTACTAAGGATTGTAAACCCTCATAAGTATTAGAGCTTTTTTATTTCTAAACCCCGTTACTTGGTTCATACTACTTTTTTTTTTTAACCTACCAAATGGCCTATTATTATCTTTATTCTGATCTGTTTGGGCATGTGTTTGCATTTTTCTGTCTCTTCCTAAGTAAAATTATAGAGCCTCTGTTATGTTCACAAGTATGTTCTTTATAATGGAATTTTGCATATTCATTTTGTTGTTGTTGTTACTAGATGAATCATGATACTCCTGGGTAAGAATTATGTGTTCCATGAACTGCTGGATTACAATAGATTCATTTGAAAAAAGGCCTCCTCCCAGAGTTCTTAAACATTTTCTCTTTGATTACTTACTTCAATGTATATAGCATTCCTTATATACTAGGCACTGTTTTAATGCTTTACAAATATTAACTCCTTTAACTCTTAAGAAGTTGAAGAGCAGAAAAGAAAGACTATCAAAGCGTTTGAATGCAAGGCACCTGATGGCTTACTTGTCTGGTTTTGGTTTGGTGGAAAACTCCTGTCATAGTCAGCTCTTACCCTGACTCAATCCTTCACTGAGGGTGACAACTGACTGTCTCTTATCTGTATGCCCCAGAGGATAATTTCCTCTTTGCTGCTGTTCTCAGTTTCTTACTTATCTTAAAGGTTCTTACAGATAAAGAGCAATTAGAAGTCATTAACAGAGATTAACCTCTATTATAAAATAAATAGACCTTCTAATATTTTCTTTATGTCAGAACTTTCTCTTGAGCTTTGTAAATTTTCCAAAGTTAAAAAAAAAAAGACACCTCCTAATTTTGGGATAGCTTCATTAAAAACAAAAAGGAAGAAGAAAAGAAAGGTTGTGGTATATTGCTGAAAATAATGGTCCTTCTTTGTCAAAAAAAAGAGGAAATTTTTCTAAGATGTACAGAAATACATAGGTTCAAGACTTCCCATAGTCTCCCAGCCACCAAAAAGATAATTTCTTTTTGCCCCACTCATAATCTCCACTTCTGAATTATTCTGGCAGGACTAAGATATCCTTCAGGAGACCAAGCAGTAAACTATTTCTTCCCATAGGAGAAGATGGATTCTTTTCTAGGGTTGAGTGCTCAGGTTAGTTATTTTCAGTTCAGTTCTAACTTTCTTGGAATAGGTTGCTGAGAGTATTCACTGCTGTTTAGAAAGTAACCTAAATGTTTGTGAAATTCTTGCAAATCCTTGAAGATGATTTATCTTGGAATATGGCAGTCCTATATTTGGTAGGCATTTTTCTAGCAGAAGCATCATGTATTGCTTATGTGTATTATGTATGAGAAGAGTTTTGGAGGAAGAAATAATAAATTAATCATTTGAGATGTTTATGACACATGCAAGTAGAGATGCCCAGTAGACAGATACATGTGTGACTTCATAGATGGTGGTGGTGGCTCTAGGTGGAGAGGTGACATTGACAAAGTAGGATAGAGAGGGTGTGTAGCCATGTGGAGCTTGAGGAGGGAGGAAATATGGAGTGCTGTTTGAGGCCAGGACAGTGAAAAGCCAGCAGTTTGGCAATATTTATTGCCTTCTGTTTCTAGAATTTGTCAAGGGGTGACAGCAGTGTTCATTTGAAAGAACTGCAAGGAAACCGGTGCCTTTAGGTGAGATTCAGGTTTTCTCTAGGGCAAAACGGTAAAAAGAACCCTCCAGGAAGAGATTGAGGTCATTACTTGAGGTTTCAGTTTTCTTTTTGAGGTGTCTTTTGAGGTTTAGGTGAGATCCAGGTTTTCTCTAGGGCAAGACAAAAAGAACCCTCCAAGAAGAGATTGAGGTTATTAGAAACTTTCTTTTGAGATTTTTGAGGGAGTGTTTTGAGAGGGAGATCGGTGATAAGAACATGAGCCTACAGTATGTTTGAGGAGGCAATTAGGGAGATTAGTTGAGGACATTGTGAAGATGAGAAAAAATAACTCCTTGTTTCAGGATTAGAGAGATGAAAGGCTTGGTTACGTTCTAGAATAGATGACTTCAAATGTATTTGGGAATTTTAAAAAATTCTCTCATTCTCTATAATCATCTCTGAGTTTCTTTCCCTGGCTATTTTCTATCAGTCTCTTTCTCTAGCCCCCTTTTCTCCTTTGTCTTTAGTCTCTCTTTCCCTTTCTGGATTTTTCAACCTTTCACTGTAGGCTCCAGGTCTCTATCTTTCTGTCTCTAGGTTTTTGTCCACCTCTCTTGGTCTATGTCATCCCCTCTTTTTGGATTTCTTCTCCCTCCATATAACTCTCTCTTTTCTCTGTCTCTCTCTTTCTTGTCTCTCTCTTCTCCCCCACAGCCTTTTTCTCTCTGTCTCTCTGTCTCTCTCCCTCTCTTATTTCCTCTTTATGGGTCTCCATCAACCTCTTTCTCTGGGTTTCTATACTTGTCTTTCAATGGGATTTTACCCATCCCACTCTCTTTCTGATTGTTTCTAAATCTTTATATGGGTTCTCATCTGTCTTAAATCTCCTTCGTTGTCTCTCTTAGTGTCTCTTCTCTCTGGGCCTCTATTACTCCCGTTTTGGAAAATGTTGAGGAAAACGACTAAATTATTCACTACCACTATCCTGACCTTTGACTTCAATTCTGTGTATCTTTTTCCATATGCACATGTTTATATAGGTGTATGCATAATAATTTATGATCTCATACAGATTTTTTTTTCTTGCCTCATAATATGTATAGGTATTTTGGTTATCTAATATTTCATTGTTGTGCTATATAATATTTTATCTATTCCCACGTTGTTATTTTCAATTTTAGAATTGTAGCTAAGCTACCCTGTGGCCTTTTAATAATTTTTGTCTGTAAGTACTTTTGCAGCTCTGGGAGAATTAAAGTAGGATTTCTGCATGTTTTACATTTCACTGACCACAGTTTGACTTGAATGTATGTCTATTTTGGTAATCTTCTTTTTATTGTATTCTGCCTTTTGCATTTTAAAGACTTTCTGTAGGAATTGTGGATAATCAGCGTTTAGCCTGTAACAGGGGATAGGGGTAGCCAATGTAACTAGAAGAAACAGGAATTAAGTCAGGACAGAGATTAGAGATGTGAACTAATTAGCCTTAGTTTTCTGGTTGGAATTATTAATGTTTGCTGTGGTAACTAGAGCATCATGTAGTCAATTCATATACTCTATGTTACCCAGTAGTAACTAACTCTGATTTAGTTTAGAGTAAGTAGTACCTCCTCTCTTTACCTTCCCATTAGAGAAAAATGGGATATTTGAGTGTTTTGAAACTCTGGGCTTATAATTTTGTGAATTTCAAGTATCTTATAGAATAGTCTTTCTCTTTTTTTGATATTTGGCAGTAGAAACTTTCTACATCCCCAGTGAAATCTTATGAAGACCTCTGATAGAACATATAAAAAGCAGAGTTGCCCTAGTTGAAGCTAAGGTGTGGAATCAGCTGATTTTGCTTTTTCTGAGTTATAGCTTACCCCATAGAACTCTAGGACTCTGAAGGTCATATGATAAAAACCATGTTATGAGCTGGGTCTGGTGGCTCACGCCGTTAATCCCAGCATTTTGGGAGGCCATGGTGGGTGAATCGCCTGCGATCGGGAGTTTGAGACCAGCTTGGCCAACAGTGAAACCCCATCTCTACTAAAAATACAAAAAATTAGCTGGGTGTGGTGGCGGGTGCCTGTAATCCCAGCTCCCCGAGAGGCTGAGGCAGGAGAATCGCTTGAACCCGGGAGGCGGAGGTTGCAGTGAGCCGAGATTGCCCCATTGTACTCCAGCCTGGGCAACAAGAGTGAAACTCCATCTCAAAAAATAAAAAATAAAAATAAAAACTGTATTATGTCTATACAAGATCCTTAAGTTTTATTTCAATCAATTACTAGTTTTCTGTAAGAAAAACTTCTCTAAGTAACTTTTCATGTAAAAGTTTTTTTCCTTGTGATTCATAGATTACCAATAAAGAGAAAAACCTCTGCCTTCTACTTTGTGAGAGACTGTTCAAATAACAAAGATGACAGTTGATTTTATTTCTCATGCCACCTTTGTTCTATTGATAGTAATAGGGACCTGTGCCAGAAGGGGAGGATTGTACCACTGCATCTGGTATCAGGGAGCAGAATGCTGTGCTTAATTTTGCCCGTCTACCACTAGCTCTGGAGAGGAAAGGATAGGGGTGACATATATGCCAAGGATTCATTCTGAAAAGTAAAGAGGACTGGCTTTGTAGCTAGAAATATTTGGGTTTGCATTCCATTTTTGCCACTTGATAGTAGTATGACTCTGGGCAAGATACTTACTTTTATAAGCCTCCTCCCCGTCATCTGCACAGTAGGGGTTTTGTAAGGAACAAATGTAATAATGTTATCAAGTGCTTATTATAGTACCTGACATATAATTGACACTTAATAAACATTAATTTACTATTTTATCTATTATTGTGTTTATTAATAGCAAATATATATTGCACTTTCTATATGTCAGACATTGTCCCGAGCCGTTTACATATTTTATAACTGACTTAAACCTCATAGCAACCCATTAAAGAATGGGTTTACAGAACAACTATTTTATAGAAGCACTATTTTGTAGAAGAAACTGACACAACAGCAGTTAAGAAAGTTACCATACAACTACTAAATGGAAGTGTTGGGAGTCAGCTCCAAGTAGTCTGACTCCAGAGTCTGTATAGTATGCTGTAGTGTTTAGCACAGAACGTACATTCCTCCAGAAGCAGTGTGCTAGAAATAGAACATTTAAAAATATCTTAGTAAATTATCAAACAAGGGGAGATTATAATATTAATAGTAGTAATAGGCCGGGCGCGGTGGCTCATGCCTGTAATCCCAGCACTTTTGGGAGGCCAACGCGGGTGAATCACCTGGCGTCGGGAATTTGAGACCAGCCTGGCTAACATGGTGAAACCCCATTTCTACTAAAAATAATAAAAAAATTTAAAAAAAGTAGCCAGGCGTGGTGGCAAGCGCCTGTAATCCCAGATACTCGGGAGGCTGACGCAGGAGAATCGCTTGAACCTGGGAGGCGGAGGTTGCAGTGAGTTGAGATTGCGCCATTGTAGTCCAGCTTGGGCAACAAGAGCAAAACTCCATCTCACAAAAATAAATAATAATAATAATGATAGTTGCAGTACTAGTAATAATGGTAATTATAATAATAGCTTAAAAGTATGTGATGCTATATGCCGGGCATTAATCTGAACACTTTACTTATATTTACTCATTTAATCCTCACAACAGTTCTATGAAGAGGAGATGGAGAGAAGTTAAGTGACCCGCCCATAGAGTGATTTAAACCAGTATTTTAAATTTCTAGTTTGCAGGAAGTATGTGATTCTCTTAAAATAAAGATTGTGCGTTTTTTGGAGGGAGCTAGTTTGTGTGTTTTATTTGATTTTCAAAGAAATCTTGACCCCCAAAAGATAAAGTAGAATTATCAAGCCATTCACCCAAGAGCCAAGGAGATATAGCAAGCTATGTAAATATTTATAAATATTTATTAGAAATGTTTTGATGAGATTTGAGCCCAGGCAGTCTAGCTCTGGATTCCATTAACCTTCCCTGATACCACTACTCTTAATTTTAGTATATGTTTTACTTTTAGTAAAGAACTTTTATCTCAGAGGTTTCTAAAACTTGTATGTATGTATATGTACTCATTTCTAATTCAGTTTTAACTTTTTTGAGAGCAGGTATGTGTGCATATGGTTATATTAAGGGATGAAAGAAAGAAATAAAAGGCCAAGAACAGTTCCTTGTTAATTTTGAAGCAGTATAGTATAGAGAGTCAATTTGGGTGTGAATAGTGACTCTGCTGTGTACTGGCTATGTGTCCTCAAGCAAGTTGCTTAACCTTTCTCCTTATTGCTGAAATGAGGATAGTGTATGTATGTGTGTGTGTGTATGTGTGTGTATATATATACACACTTGTGTTTTATATATATTTTTATATATATATACACTTGTGTTATATATACCCTGTGTATACACACACACATTTATGTTACTATGAAAATAGTGGCCATGTAAGTAAAATGTGTATAGTATCGTGTATGAGTTTTTCTTTCATTACCTCTAACCATTAGTTCTTGCTGTTCCCTAGGGTTTTATTCTCCATTTTTCTTTACTTTCATACTTATGCTGGGCCATATTCTCAATCCTCGTGACTTCAGTGACTCTCTAATGTTTATCTTCAGTAGAGGTCTCCCTGATGAACTCTAGAGCCTCAAGTTTTAGTACCAACCAGAAGTCTCTACCTGGAAGCCTGAGCCGTCGCATTTAGCATGTTAGAATTTAAGACTCCCCTTATCCCTGCTATATATCAGTTATTAAAATAAGAAACCTGGATGTTATCCTAGACCTTTTTGTTGACTTATTTGAATCTGTTCTTTCTATTTCACTGATAATGCTGCCTTAGTTCAGGCCCACATTATTTCTTATCTAAACTCTTAGTGATTTCTCTTCTAGTACATACCTTTGCTTCCTCCCCACCCCTAAACAGTATTTTAAAACAGGGATAAATCATAGATTATTCTAAACAATTAGAAGAGACAATATGGGTCATTGTCTTAAGAATTTATTGTCTGGGTTTACCAAAAGCTTTATGTGAACAAATAGCATTGGAGATGTTGGACCATCCCTCATGTAACATGGCAGCAGGCAATCTTTCTGATTGTATCACTTCCTCACTTACCTAAAAGGTAAATTCCTTATTTCTTAACATGATATACAAGGTCTTTGAACATCTATATCATGACCTTACTCGACTCATCTCTCCTTTTTCACAGGCTATCTATGTTCTAGCCTTGCCCAAAGTATGTGCAGTTGTCAGAGTATGTTGTATTATCCCTGTTAATGCAAATACCTTCTGGAATGCCTCTTTCCTACCCTCCACCCCTGCTCTATTTTTGTTAGTTGAGTTCTTTTTCATTGTATTATCTCTGCTCAAAAGTAGCTCCATCTGATATCTCACTATTTACTCTACCCGGCCCCTTTAGCCCCAAAAGCTTCTCTCTCCTTGGAATATCTTGCACATACTTCTTTTATTTTTTTAACTAGATCTTTTTACTAGGTTGTGTAATTCTCAACAGCATGGTGAAATTTTATTTTGTTTCTTTAATGCTTAGCCCAGTGCCTGAGACAGTGTGAAGTTGGATATGTAGATTTATTAAAAGCCTTCTAGATAGTTCCAGAAAACTGAGAGCTAAAATAGGCTCAGCCCAGATATTAACATTTGTTCTTTGAAGTATATTAAAATTTATTATAGGTATTACAATAACTATTTCTATAGATTGTGTTATTGTAAAGGAATTGTTTTCTTAATTTTCCTTTTGGGATATTCATTGCTAAATATCAATATATAATTGTATAGAGTTCAAGAGCATTAATTACATATATGATATAACGCAGCTATCACTGTTATTTTTAAAACATTTTCATTTTTGTTATGAAATGGAATTGGAATTTATCAAATGCCCTTTTGGTGATAATTGAGATGATCATGTGGGGTTTTTTCCATCATTTTATTAGCAAGATATATTACATTGATTTTCTTATGTTGAACCACTGTTGTTTTCCTGAGATAAAGGATTATACCCCAATCATGGTCATGGGGTATAATCCTTTTAATATACTATTGGGTTTCATATTCTGGTATTTTCATGAGGATTTTTGCGTTTATATTTATAAGGGATATTGGTTTGTAATTTTTCTTTTTTGTGATGTGTTTATCTGGCTTTGGTGTAGGGTAGTGCTAGTCTTGTAGAATCAGGTAAGAAGTGCTCCTTCCCTTTCTGTTTTTTTAAGAAGAGTTTTAGGATTATTATTAATTTCTTCTTTAATAAACTGGCAGAAGTTACCACTGAAATCGTCAGGTCCTGGACTTTGTTGGGAGGTTTTTTTCTTTATTACTAATTGAATCTCTACTTGTGTATATGTTTGTTAAGATTGTCTGTTTCATTTTGAGTCAGTTTGATAATCTGTGTGTTTGTAGGAATTTGCCCATTTCATCCAGATTGCCTAATATGTTAACATATGATTTGTAGTATGCTGTTTTCATCCTTTTTGTTTCTGTGAGGTTAGTAGTAATGACCCCACTTTCATTTCTGATTTTAGTTATTTTTCTTCTTTTTATTTGTCAGTCTATCCCTACGTCTAAACTCTTTTAAGGGTTTGTCAGTTTCGTTGATTTAAAAAAAAAATGCTTTTAGTTTTTTTGATTCTATTGTTTTTCTGTTCTCTGTTTTATTCATCTCTGTTCATATATTTATTATTTTCTTCCTTCTGCTAGCTTTGGGTTCAGTTTCTTCTTTTTGTAGTTCTCCGGTTGTAGAGTTAGATTAATGATTTGAGATCTTCTTTCTTAATGTAAGCATTTACAGCTGTAAATTTCCTTCTGAGCACTGTCTTTGCTGCATCCCATAAGTCTTGGTATTATGTCTTAACTATTTAAAAATTTTTCTTGTTTAAGAGTATTATCTTAGTTCAGTGCTGCTATAAAGGAATGCCTGAGGCCAACTAATTTGTAAAGAAAGGAGGTTTATTTAGCTCACAGTTTCGCTTGCTAGAAAGTGAAAGCCTCGGGCTGCCTCCACTCATGGCGGAAGGTGAAGGGGAGCCAACATATGCAGTGGTTACATGGCCAGATAGCAGAAAGGTGCCAGGCTCTTTTTACTAACCAGTTGTGGGAGGGAACTCAGAGAATGAGAACACATTCATTACCGAGAGGAAGGCACAATTCCATTCATGAGGGATCCACCTCTGTGGCCCAGATACCTCCCATTAGGTTCCATCTCCAACACTGAGGATCAAGTTTCACCATGAGGTTTAGGGGGACAAACAATCCAAACTATAGCAAGTGTGTTATCTGGTATCTTCTTTGAACCATTGGTTGTCTACAGTGAATTGTTTGATTTCCACACATTTGTGAATTTTCTAGTTTCCCTTGTGTTACTAATTTTTAGTTTCATTTCATTGTTGTCAGAAAAGATACTTCACATGATTTCAGTCATTGAAAATTTATTAACATTTGTTTTGTGGCCTAATATATGGTCTATACTGCCTAGACCTATGCTCAGGTGCAAAATAATGTGTTCTCGGCTATTTGGAGTGGCCATATTCTATATATGTATGTTGGGTCCTGTTGGTTTACAGTGTTGTTCAAGTTTACTGTTTCCTTATTGATTTGTCTTGATGTTCTGTTCATTACTGAGAGTGGTATATTGAAATCTCCAACTATTGTACAGCTGCCCATTTCTCCCTTCTGTTCTGTTAGTGTTTGTTTCATGTATTGGGGGCTGTCTTGTTTGGTGCATATGTGTATATAATTGTTATATCTCATTGATGAATTGATTTTTTTATCAACATATAATACCTGAGGCTGGGTGTGGTGGCTAACACCTGTAATCCCAGCCCTTTGGGAGGCCAAGGCAGGTGTATCACCTGAGGTCACGAGTTTGAGACGAGCCTGGTCAACATGGCAAAACCCTCTGTCTACTAAAAACACAAAAATTAGCCAGGTATGGTGGTGTGCACCTGTAATCCCACCTACTTGGGAGGTTGAGGCGGGAGAATCACTTGAACCTGGGAGGCAGAGGTCGAAGTGAGCCGAGATCGTACCACTGCACTCCAGTCTCGCTTTGTCACCTAGACTGGAGTGCAGTGGTACGATCTCGGCTCACTTTGACCTCTGCCTCCCAGGTTTTATATATATATATATATATATATATATATGTGTGTGTGTGTGTGTGTGTGTGTGTGTGTGTGTGTGTGTGTATATATATATTTTTTTTTTTTACCTGAAGCCTTTCTTTTTTCCTTGCCACTGTTCTGGCTAGAGCCTCTAGTACAGTGCTTACTAGAAGAGGTAAAAGCAGACATTCTTGTTCTTGCTCCTGATTTTAGGGGCAAAGCATTCAGTCTTTCATCTTTAAGTATGATGTTAGTCTTGGGTTTTTCACACATGTAATGTTATCAGTTGAGGAAGTTCTCTTCTATTTCTAGCTTGTTGAAGCATTTTTATGAAAGGGTGTTGGATTTTGGCAAGTGCTTTTTCTCTATTGACATGATTATGTGGTTTTTGTTTTTATTAAAATGGTGTTTTGTATAAGTTGATTTTTGAATGTTAAATCTACCTTACATTTCTGAGATTAATCTCACTTGGTCATAGTGTATAATCATTTTTATATGTTGCTAAACAGTACTTTGTTAAGAATTTTTGCATCTATATTCATAAGGGATATTGATCAGTAGTTTGTTTTCTTTTGTTTTTGTTTTTCTTGTCATGTCTTTGCTTTTAGTATCGGGTAATACTGGCTTCATAGAATGACATGGAGAAGTATTCCCTCTGCTTCTGTTTTTAGGAAGAGTCTGTGAAGAATTGGTTTTAATATCAATTAATAGGAACTATTTAGATAAATAGTGTAGAACTGGTGTGTGCCAAGGAGTACAGAGTATTTTAAAGACTTGGTGATGTTTAATAGCACAGTGTGTGTAGAGGAGATACAGGTAGTTTGAAATTGCTGGTATATAAAGTTGGGGTAGTGGGGATGGTAGTGGAGATGAGGCTAAGAAAGTAGAAGTGGGTTCATAAATGATTAGGTCAAAGTCAGCCTCCTAGTATAAAAATAATTTTGTAGGCCGGGCATAGTGGCTCACACCTGTAATCTCAGCACTTTGGGAGGTCGAGGTGGGTGGATCATGAGGTCAGGAGATTGAGACCATCCTGACTAACATAGTGAAACCCCGTTTCTACCAAAAATACAAAAATTAGCCGGGCGTGGTGGCAGGTGCCTGTAGTCCCAGCTACTGGGGAGGCTGAGACAGGAGACTGGCGTGAACCTGGGAGGCGGAGCTTGCAGTGAGCAGAGATCACGCCACTGCACTCCAGCCTGGGCAACAGAACAAGACTGCATCTCAAAAAAAAATAATAAAAAAAATAATAATTTTGTTGTCATTGTTGTTCTTTTTCAATTAGATGAAAACCCCAAATTACAGAAATGGTACCTTGATCAGGTTGACAATATACAATTCTCCCCTCTTTTCCTCTCTCTTTACCTTGCTATATGAAAATTACTGATAGAAGGGAATTTTATTCAAGGAAATAAAGTGATTACCTGTCTAAGCTCACTTGGTCTGCCTTCCTTAAAGTTTTATGTTGATGTCTTATTAAAGTGGTTTATTGATTATCTGGATGAAACTTGACTGATGAAATGCTAACATTTTCAATGGAGTGTGACCTAGAGAATGAATATATAAGTAATAATAAAGCTCTTGAGTTTGAATTATCAGGACCTCCTCATAAAATATAAATGTTACTAACAGCAAATGAGGCGGTAATTATCATCTCAGAAATAAAGGAGTTTCTTTTGAATATCACTTGTCATCTGTTTTTATGTTATTTTACTATTTCAGCAAAACTAAAATGTTATTATATGCATATTATTTTAAAAATTACAGAATGGAGTAAATTAAAATGAAATCTTTTTTATCCTAGTCCCTAAATTCCCTAATCCCACTCTTAACAGATATAAATTTCTTATATGCCTGTATGAGCACATACATTATATGTAAATGTAATAACATATTATATTATTTTGGAGCATGTTCCCTCTTTACCAACAATACAGTAATAGGGCTTTTTATGTCTATAGGGACAGACCCTGCAAAGTTTCCCCTGTTGTTAAGATATTAATATGGTACATTTGTTACGGTTAGTTAGTTATTATAGTTTATTCAGATTTCCTTAGTTTTTGTCTAATGTCTTTTGTTTTGTTCATGATCCCATTTGAGATACCACATTACATTTACAAAGTAGAAGAAAGAATAACACATTGAGGATCACACATTACAATGTAATGAGATGTTAGTGGTCTTATCTTACTTGCCTTTTCACCGTGGCAGTTTCTTAGACTTTACTTGGTTTTGATGATCTCAACACTTTTGTGGAGTACTGGTCAGATGTTTTGTAGGATGCCTTACTATTGGAGTTTCTCTGCTTTTTTAATGATAAAACCAGGGTTACAGGTTTTTGGCAAGAAGACAACAGAGAGGTAAAGTGTCATTTTCATCACTTCGTATCTAGGACACATGCTTTATGACTGCTGTTAACTGACTTTCAACACCTGACTGATGTAGTGTTTAGTTTTCTTGACTGTAAAATTACTCTTTTCCCCCCTCTTTCCATACTTTATTCCTTGGAAGGAAGTCACTATGCTGCAGAGACTACACTTAAGGTGGGAATTATGCCCCTGTACTTCTTTTCCTTAATGGTGGAGTAGCTACACAAATTATTTCAATTTATTTTGCATAAGGGACATATCTCTTTCCCCCCATGTGTTAATCTAGTCATTTATTTCTATCAGTGTGGATTTATGGATATTTATTTTATTGGCCAAATTGTCCCAGGTTTGGCCATTGGGAGTTCTGTCAGCTAGCTCCTGTGTTTCTTTTTTGTTTATTTCTTTTTTGTTTTATTATTATTATGGTTATTATTTTATGAGAGAGTCTTGCTCTGCCACCCATACTGGAGTGCAGTGGCTCCGTCTCTGCTCACTGCAACCTCCGGCTCCTGGGCTCAAGCGATTCTCTTGCCTCGGCCTCCCGAGTAGCTGGGATTACAGGTGCCTGCCACCACACCCAGCTCATTTTTGTAGTTTTAGTAGAGACGGGGTTTCACCACGTTGGCCAAGCTGGTCTCGAACTCCTGACCTCAGGTGATCCGCCCACCTCAGCCTCCCGAAGTGCTGGGATTGCAGGCATGAGCCACAGCGCTTGGAGGCTTCTGTGCTGCTTTAACATACTATCATGTGGGCTTTTTGTTTTATTTTAAAGCAAGTTTTTGTTTTCTGGCACTATAAGATAATGACATGTAGATGTGGTGTTTTTAATTCTTGCTCTTCACAAATTTTATGAATGCATGAGCATGTACACACACAGAATTGTTTTCATAGACGTAATCCCTAAAAGTGACATTGCTGAGTCTACTTGGGGGGCTCTGTGTCTTCACTTCTGAATTAATGTATTAACCCATTGCCTGCCCAAAAGATTGCATGAGTTTGGACTTTCACAAAAATTGTTATAGTTCATATTGAATGATGATCTATTTCGATACTTGGTTTTCTCCGATTGAATTTTCTTTTTAGTTTGATAGATGAAAAATTCTGGCTTATCACTATCTTTATTACATTTCTTTAATTATATGTGAGGCTGAGCATTTTTCTTGACCATCTGTTAATACATATTTCCGTATTTTCTTTCTTGGTTTTTTTGTTTGTTTGTTTGTTTTGCAGGGAGTGGGGATGAGCAATGGCATGATTTTGACTCACTGCAACCTCCGCCTCCCAGGTTCAAGCAATTCCCCTGCCTCAGCCCCCAGGGTAGCTCAGATTACAGGTGTCTGCCACCACATCCAGCTAATTTTTGTATTTTCGGTAGAGGTAGGGTTTCATCATGTTGGCCAAGCTGGTCTCGAACTCCTGACCTCAGCCTCAGCCTCCCAAAGTGCTGGGATTACAGGTGTGAGCCACCGCACCCAGCTCATATTTCCATGTTTTGTATTTGAATGCTGTTTTTTTCTTATTGACTTCCGAGTACTATTTGTACTTTAAAGAAAAACAAATCAGGCTTTTGCCATGTGTAGCAGAAGTTTATTTACTTATTTATTTGCCAGAGTGACATGATTTTTTTTGCTGGGTTTGTGCGAGTTTTTTTCTTAAGGTAGTATAGATGTTTTATAGTTCTGTGTAATCAAATTGACATTATTTTTCTCCATGGCTTAGCTCTTTTGTCTTCCAAGATTTGCAGAAATACCCATGTTTTCTTCTGGCATGTTATTTTCCTAAAAAAAAAGAAAAGTTGATAAGTTTAGTGTTTATTTTGTTTTAAGGTGTGAGGGATGAAACTTGCCTTAATCATTGTTGTATACTAGGTGCCTACCCTTTCCCATTTCCTTCCCACAACCTCTCAAGCAAAAAGATATTCTCTTTTACCTAATCCACACACTCTTTGCTATTAATATTATATTCTCATCTCTAGCCAGCCTGGCATACCCATCAGAGAAAAGATAGCTGTTTTGAAGATTTTTGCCAGTTGGAGTGCCCAACCCATTTCTGATGAGAATCCTGGGTTACCGTGATGCTGCATTTGATGTCTTATTCCTGGGATCTCTAATATGTTGCATTGCATTCCATCAGATTTTTAAAATTATATCATGATTCTATTTAAAAATGTAGCCTCAAGTCATTTTATTTCCTTGACCTCAGAAGTTATCTGGAGATAGCACATCATACTAATGTGTTTTCCAAAGGTAGGGTGGAGTTATCTCAGCTGTTGTTGTTACATGTGATCAAAATTTTATCACTTAAATTTCTTACTCAGTGTGTGGTTTTAATGTGGAGTTCATAGAAGAGTGGTTATCAGTGATTAGAGAATAGTTTATTAATAAAAGTAATGACTAGGAAAACTGAGCCATAGAACTACTCCCTAAATTATACATTATGTAATTTTTTTGGAAGTTTCTAAGTAAGATCCACTTTGTATAATAGCAGATTTCTTTCAAAGGACTTCTGTCATTGACCCCTTTGCCAGTGTTTTGGAAACCTAGTATCAGTTATTTGAGGTTAGTAGTTTCTTGTGTTAGTGGACTCAGTGTTTTCAGCACCTGCCTCCCAAATGATACTGTGTGTTCTATTTAGGTTTTTTTTTAATTTTATTTTTGTTTGTTTGTTTTTGTTTTGTTTTGTTTTTTGAGACAATCTTGCTCTGTCACCCAGGCTGGAGTGCAGTCGCGTGGTCTTGGCCACTGCGACCTCTGCCTCCTGGGTTGAAGTGATTCTCATGCCTCAGCCTCCTCAATAGCTGGGACTACATGTGCATTGCCACCACGCCTGGCTAATTTTTGTATTTTGGGTAGAGACGGGGTTTTGCTATGTTGCCCAGGCTTGTGTCAAACTTCTGGGCTCAAGCAATTCACCCACCTCGGCCTCCCAAAGTGCTGGGACTACTGGTGTGAGCCACCGTGACTAACCTATTTAGTTTTTAAAGTTTGCAATTTGTGAGTATTCTAGCGTCGTGTCTGATAATCCAAAGGAGAGAGATTACATTAAAGTAGCAAGTCTGAGATGTTTCAGAAAATTATGAGTGCTAGAACTGCTGAATCCTGGTGTTTCTTCTCAAAATATTAGCATCTTCAGCTTCCTTAATTATGTTGTGCAGGAAGCTTCAAACAAAACTATACTTTGGAACTGAAAAATACTACTGTTTTCCCTACATATGTTGTTTCCTAGGGATGGACCCTCGGGGGTTATTCCCTGTGGCTATTTATTTTACATTAGAACATTTATAAATTTAACAAGAGCATTTATTGGTGCCTTCATATTTCCCATAGTGTAGTAAATTAGATTGTTCAGCCTGTAGCAGACATGGTTTCATTAACCTTCCTTTGATGTATTCTGCCGTGTTAATATTATGAATAAAATATGAGGCCAGTAAAGAAATATCATTACTTCCAGTGCAGCATGAGCTGTACAAAGTGGAGTGGAATTATCTTCATTGATTTGAACACAATACTTTTGTAGCCTAATGTTGCATGATGTTTTTCATTGGTTGCATCTCAATGTTGATTCTCTTTGAGTTCTGTTCAGTTATACTACTTTAATTTCCAGATGTATTACTGTCAAGTTTGATCTGGAGTTTCTCTGTTCTCTCATTCTCAATAATACTTTGATAGTTTGATTTTAGTCATAGAGCCTTTGTTAAATTTCATATTGTAGGTTTGGTTTATCATTCCAGCCAAGTTCTTTAAATTTTTATTCAGTGTTTCATTTTAAGCCATTCTTCCTAGGTTTGTGTCAATCTTAGGTGGCTGTGTTGAAATCAGAGGTTATAAATTGACAGCCAAATCTATCCCATGATGTGTTTTATTTGACAACTTTGTTTTTGTTTTTTAAACTAGAGTTTTGTACTGTGTGATTTATCAACTATTGCCCCTTATTGCATTACACAGTTTGGCTTCACACTTTTACATTTGTTGCTTAGCTGTTGATGACATTTGCTTTTGCACCCTCAAATAAATGAAATCGTTTATAAAAATATTGATTAGGACAAGGGAAGGACATAGCTTATAGTCTTATAACTAGAAACATCTGTTGAACTTGGCACTCATCTTTTAATCTTACATATAGTTTAAATATACAAAAATAAAGAAGTGTGTGTGTGTGTGTATGTGTGTGTTTGTAGGATACAGAATTTCACTCTGTCATCCAGGCTGGGTTGCAGTGGTGCCATCACGGCTCACTAGCCTTGACTTTTGGGGCTCAGGTGATCCTCCCACCTTAGCCTCCGGAGCTGCTGTGACCACAGGCGTGCACTGCCAGGCCTGGCTAATTTTTTTTTTTTTTTTTTTTTTTTGAGACAGAGTTTTGCTCTTGTTGCCCAGGCTGGAGTGCAATGGCACGATCTTGGCTCACAGCAAACTCCGCCTCCCGGGTTCAATCCATTCTCCTGCCTCAGCCTCCAGAGTAGCTGGGATTACAGGTATGCGCCACCATGCCGGGCTAATTTTGTATTTTTAGTAAAGATGGGGTTTCTGCATGTTGGTCAGGCTGGTCTCAAACTCCAGATCTCAGGTGATCTGCCTGCCTCAGCCTCCCAAAGTGCTGGGATTACAGGCATGAGCCACCACGCCCGGCCGATTTTTTTGTTTCTGTTTTTTGTAGAAATGGTGCTTCCCTGTGTTGCCCAGGCTGGTCTCGAACTCCTGGACTCAAATGATCCTTCTGCTTTGGCCTCCCAAAGTGCTAGGATTATAGGCATGAGCCACCATACCTGGTTCAGCCTTTATATTCTCACCTGTTAGTATGATTGTTTAGTAAATGAAGTAAATTGGAATGTAGTGGTATACACATCTCAAGGTTGTTCATAGTGTATAACAATCAATTTAGTAAAATAGATCATTAAAATCAAGAAACTTAGTGATTGAGTAATAGTTGAAAAAATGGTTTTGACATCTGTGTTAATGACCTTTCTGATACCTGAGACTCCCCATTCTTTGAACTCTATTTAATACAGCAATCCTTTTCACACCAATTGAGCATTCTGTTTATTTGTTCTCTTTTTTAGACCTCATTTACAATGGGAACTGATTCTCTTGAATTTTGATCTCTGCATTTTTTTTCTTTTAGCCTTCAGCATTACTCTTGTTTCCCCTAGTTTTGCATATCATCGTAAGAAATAGGATCATCACACATAACTCATTCAGCTTACATTTCTTTCCTTTTCCATAATGCCTAATCACTTATTTTAGATTTAAAGGAAAAAAGATACTTTTTTAAAGGATGAAAATAGCTAAAACTTGAGTATTGTGTGTTAGGTAATGTATTTAAAGAATTTCACATTGGTTATTTCTTATAATATCATGACAGTTCTTTAAAATAGATACTGTCATTAGCTAAATATTACAGATGAGGAACTGATGCTTAGTAAGGTTAAATAACTTGCTCATAGTCACATAACTCCTAGTAACAGAATTGGGACTTCTATATAGTTTTATATGACTCATGCTAATCTTACTTCTTAATTACTATGCTATATAGTTTGTCTTTATCCTTGTTTCTTCCTTCTCCTGATTTTCTAGAATCTTGCTTCTTCAGTTTCAGTTATCCCTTTTCCCTCTTTTTTCTTTTTTTGATATGGAGTCTCGCTCTATTTCCCAGGCTGGAATGCAGTGGCATGATCTCAGCTCACTGCAACCTCTGCCTCCTGGGTTCAAGCCATTCTCCTGCCTCAGCCTTCCAAGTAGCTGGGACTACAGGCGCCTGCCACCATGCCCGGCTAATTTTTTGTATTTTTAGTAGAGACGGGGTTTCACCATGTTAGCCAGGATGGTCTCGATGTCCTGACCTCATAATCCTCCTGCCTCGGCCTCCCAAGTGCTGGGATTACAGGCGTTGACCACCACACCCGGCCTTTCTTCCTTTTTTGTAACTTTATTCTACCCTTGTCTACTTAGCTTACAAATAAATTTGGGTCTCTTTCAGCCAGTAATATCTTTTAGCCAGTAAAAAATGCAAACAAAAACCCAGCGGCAATGTTTCTTTGACTTTGTTCCCCTAGAGTTACCAACTCCAGTTCTTTGTTTACTTTCATCACCAGAGACTTTGTGAGAGTAAATTGAATTAACTACCTCCTATTCCTCACCTGCTACCTGCTCACTCATGAACCAATAAAGCTTGATTGCTACTGGCACCATGGTCTGAAACCTCTTTTTCCAAGAGCATCACTGAACCAAGATATACCAAGATATTGGGTATAGATCGAATAACCTATTTTTAGTCCGCATCCCGTCTGCTATTGAAATGTTTCACAGTTTCACCTCTCACCGTTAGAGAAATTTCAGCTTTGGATCATCGATGTTAATCTTTCCTTGCTTTCTTGTGCCTCTTAGTTTTTTCTTCATGTTTGCTAAGTCCCCTATGTTACCTGCTTCTTAAATTTATTGTTTTTCAGGATTCCATACTCAGTCCTTTCCTTACTCTTCAACTCTGCGTCGTCTTCTTAGGTGAACACGTCTATTCTCATGGCTTCAGCTATTGCCTGAATCTCAAGCTGTACTCCACTCCTGCTTCCTGAGTTTTGCCTTGACCTCTGTTTGCAACCACCTATGTAATATAGCTACCCAAAGTGTTCTGAGATTCATTAAGTAAAAGTTCAGATAATTTTTCCTTCAGACCTTTCTACTCTTTTTGCTTTCTATGTCTCATCACCTACTTAGTTGCCCACACTTTAAAACAATTAAATTAATCCCAGTCTCTTTGTTTCTTGGGTTCTCTATTAGTCTTATGTTCAACTAGCCAGTATACCTACCCTACCTTCTCCCTGCTTTAAAAAAAAATCCCTATTGCCTTATGCCCTGATCCAGCCTTTGGATTCTTGTAGAAGGTTTCCAGCTGCTTACCCTGCATTCATTCTCATCTTCCCAAGTCTCCTCCTCTCCATATCCATTTTCCATAATACTGTTTGAGTTAAAACAGACATGTCAGTTTGTAATCTAATTTTTTTCTTCAAGCTTTATTGATATAATTGAAAAATAAAAATGTATATATTTACAGTGTACATGATTTTTATATGTGTATACATTGTGAAATATGTAATACTAAGTTTTAAAGAAATGCCCATTGCCCCTAAACTTAATTTAGCCAGCAAATATTTACTGAGTACCTACTGTGTACTAGGCACTATTCTACATAGAGATAGAGCAGTGAATAAAACAGACAAAAGCCTTTGCCATCATGGAACCTTGTCTAGTCAGAGGAAGCAGATAAAATAAACTGTGTGGTTAGAAAATGGAAGTTTCATTTACTTGTGGTAAGTTTCGTTTATAAAGTGGGAAAGGAAGATGGGGAATGTGGAGGTGGAGGAATGAGTTGGAATTTTAAATGGAATGATTAAGGAAAGCCATACTAAGAAGGTAACACTTTAACCAAAGATTTTGAAGGAGTTGAGACAAATGAGCTTTGAGCATGTCTGGGGGGAGAACATTCTAGGTTAAAGGACTAGAAGCCCTGAAGTACAGAATCCCAGAATGTGAAAATGTACCATATGTGGTCAAGAAATAGCAGAGAACTAGCTTGGCTGGAGAAAAGTTAGCAGTGAGGACAGCAGTGGAGTAGAGGAATAGAGGACAGAAATAATGAGATGAGTGTGTAGTATCTTATAGACCAATTAGGTGGAGTAGAAGAGATACAGTCTAATTTAACTTGATTTTAGTTGATAGTAGACTGGAAAGGAATAAAGGTAAAAGCAGACCATTTAGGAAGATATTACAGTAATCCAGGTGAAAGATGATAGTGGCTTAGACAAGGGTTCTAGCAGTGAAAATGATGAGTGGTTGGATCCGGATAAATTTTAAAGGTAGAACCATTAATATTTTCTGGCATTTGGCTATGAGGGTGTGTGTGTGGGTATAGGTGTGTGTGTGTGAAAGTGTAAGAGAGAAGGGGCTGGGAGTTGATTTAGGATGATTCTAAGGTTTTTAGCCTGAGCAATACCAGATACACAGTTGGATATACTAGTGTGGAGTTAAGGGCAGAAGTCTAGTATATGTGTATATATTTATAATCAGTATATAGTAGTATTGAGCCATTAGACTGGATGAGATTATCAAGGGGAAGTGAGTTTAAAGAATAGAGGAGGTCTGAGGACTAATTCCAGGGATCTTCCAATTTTTAACAGATCAAAGAGAATAGGAGGAAGTAGAAATGGAGAAAAGAAGAGTTGTCTGTAGGGTAGGATGAAAACCAAAAAAGTACAGTGTCCTGTGAAGTGGAGAAGGTGCTTCAATGAAAGGAACATGACTGACTTTTCCAAATGGTAGTGCTAAGTCAAGTAGATGAGAAGGGTAAGATGATGACTGAAAATTGGCTTTGGATTCAGCAACAAGGATGTTGTTGATCTGGAATAACTTTGGCATAGTGGTAGTGAAATTCTGTTGGCGTAAGTTTTAGAATAGGAGGAGAGAGGAATTAGAGAAAGTCAGCTTAAGGAGAGGAGGCAGAAATATGGATAGTTTGTTTTTTCAGATGGGAGAAATAATAGCGAGTTTATGTGCTGATTGTAATGTTTCCACACGGAATAATTAATGCAGAATGACAAAAAAAATTCTGGAGCAATGACCTTGAGAACAGGACCATTTTTGTTTTTGTTTTAATATGTAGCAATGTTTGCCTTAGGAAGGAGCTGGGTTAGCTTATCTCTAGATATAGAAGTAAAATAAGAGTATACGGAGATAGATGCTGGTAGGTTAGTGCTTGTAGTGATGCAAGCAAGGCCATCAGTTGAGGCTGAGAACAGAGAAGTGGTGTTAGAGGTTGAAGAGGAGGAAAGAAGAAATTAAGTGGTCTGGAAAAGTGGATGGACCAGGAAAGTGTATAATTATTGCTGGACGAATTGATTTTGAGACAAGTTGTGGCTCTGTCACCCAGACTGGAGTGCATGGTTTGATCTTGGATTGTTGCAACCTTTGCCTCCCAGGCTCAAGCCATTCTCCCACCTCCTTCTCCCAAGTAGCTGGGACTACAGGTGCACACCACCATGCCTGGCTAATTTTTGTATTTTTTGTAGAGATGGGGTTTTGCCATGTTGCCCAGGCTGGTCTCAAACTCATGAGCTCAAGCGATCTGCACGCCTCAACTTCCCAAAATGCTGGGATTACAGGTGTAAGCTACCACGCCTGGCCAACAAATTAAATTTTGATGATGACTTTAACATAAGACCAATCAACATAATTAGAGGTTTCTTTACAGCCATATTCAGCTCTTTGGTCGTAGACATGGACTGGGCAGAAAACTGAACTCAACCAGGGTTGTGGAAAAACCAAAAGCTTTTTCTTAAATATTTTTGCCTTTGCAGGCTATCTAGTCTCTGTCACAACGGCTCAGTTCTGTCACTGTAGTCCAAAAGCGGCCATAGACAATACTTAGCTGAATGGCATAGCTCTGTTCCATTAAAAGTTTATTTTTAAAAACAGGAAGCATATCTGCTTCCTGTTTTTATATATAGGTATACACTATACACTATTGTGAATATTGTGAAAACTAGTAGTTAAGTTTGAAAGTTCAGGTGTCTAAATACAATATATATTTTGTTTGTTGACGCTTGTCTTAGAAAGAGAGGATAATGATGGACCGTGCAATTTAAGGCTAAGGAAGGAAAGGAGGAGAACATAAGTGCGTGAAGTGTAGTGAGAAGGTAGTAGGGTCAGTGGCATGATGTTTCACTATTTCCTGATCTCTGCTGTACTCTTACGTGACCTTACATTTTGAATATAGTTTTCTCTGTCTGCGTGAAATGCTCCTTTCATACACAGTTTAGATGTCATTTCGTTAATACTTTTATTTCCTCTGCTGTGGCCACTGATACATGGAAAATGCTCAATAAATGCTGAAACTTGAAATTCTCACTTCAGTTTGGTAGGTAAGATTATTTCAAATTGGGAGATTGTGAAAGTTTGCTTATCCACAGTATTTCCCACTCAGTAGCCAATTCTATACTTGAACATGGTGATTCTCAACTTTGTTTTCTGCTTCGGTTTACCTGATACTGGCCACATAAACAAGGTAAGGGCAGTGCCCTGCTCCTCCTTCCTACTTGGTGCTTAAGTTAGAATGCCTTTCTTTTTCTCCACTGATGCTGGGTTGGTGTCTGTATGCTGCTGAGCATGGATATTTGAACATATGACCTGTAATAAGCTTGTGAGTATGGTAACACGTTGCCTCATAGGTTATTTTTTATATTTCAGTTAATTATAGAAGACAAGTGGTTGTTCTATCAGTTATATACTATCAGGTAACTATAAGATCTTTTTTTGTGTGTGGAGGTTAGAGACATTTTGGACTGTTTAGTCTTACTTTTCATATTGTAGTTAAAGAAACTGAAGCCTAGAGATGCAAGTGACTTGCACACACCAACTAGTAGAGCTAGGGCTAGAAATCCATGTTTCTTAGTTTCAGATTCAGTACTCTCCCTGCCACTATTATGATAGTTATCTTAATAGGATATGAGGACATTGATTATCAGCCTAGAAAATATTAAATTTTATGATGGGTGATATCGTCTAAAATCATGGTAACCAAAATAATCGTTTAAATGTAATTGGGAATCTTAACAATATTGAAATGACTATTTTTTCCCCATTGAATTATTAGTAAAAAGGTGTGGTTGACTTGTTTTTATTATTATGGTTATATTCTGAAGTAATTTTATATAATGAAAATTAACACATTAATCTTTAAAAATCCAAATAAGTAAATGTCTAGAGAATTTAATTTGAATATTTAAAAACCAGTTTCTAATCTGTTTTGTTTTTTCTTTTTTTAATAAACTCTTTCAGAAAGATGAGGTCTATCTTAATCTGGTGCTGGACTATGTTCCGGAAACAGTATACAGAGTTGCCAGACACTATAGTCGAGCCAAACAGACGCTCCCTGTGATTTATGTCAAGGTATGTAAAAACAGAACAATTTTCCATTTTAGAAAACATTTTTTATGAACCAACGAGAGCCTCTTGTATGTTTTAACTGTATTATTGTATTTAATACTCAGGGAGAAAAACTGTAAACTAGGTATTGTTGGAACTTTGTTAAATCCTTTTACAGTTTTAAAACGTGAAGTGTGCACCTTTTGAAGTTTTATAACTCAGATAGTAAAGATATTCTGGTAAATTACAGTGAATATTTTTGACAGACATTTATAGATTTTATTTCTTCTAGCCATAGTACATTTTTATTTAACTTCTGATATCTTTATTGTGCTACAAACCAACGTAGGAGCATATCATATAAAATTGTAAAATATAGTTATAAATATATTCCAATTCATTTGTTCATAAATGCAGTTTATATATTTGTTGGCATCTGTAGCTGCAGCTTAAACTGTTGGTGATTTTAAATGTACACTGGATGTTGTTTATTTTTTGGTATCTAATATCAGTGCCATCTTGTTTATTTGCTAGAACTCATGGCAGAATGGCTAGGTATTTCGCATGATTTTTATTAAAGTTGTGGTTAATTATTAGTAACAAATTACTTTATTAACTATGGCATTGTGAAAACTAGTAGTTAAGTTTGAAAGTTCAGATATCTAAATACAATTTTTAAATTTAACCCTTTATGGAAATGAGTATAGAAAATAAAATGACAATGACTCTGAATGTCTTGTGGTTAGAGTTTTTGAAGTCTTAATTGTTAAAAATTTATGCTTCACAATAATAAAAGGGTTACCAAAGTAGGAACATTAATAATAGAAGTTCTTTGGGTGAATTTTGTATGAGCTAATAATAATAATAGTAATAATAATAATAGAAGTTCTTTAAGCACTTTTGTTAGCTAGATTACTTTGGCAAGGAGTCCGGGATTCCTGTTGAATTTAGTACGAGGAATTAAATTCTGATTTCAGTATAATTTTATTTGGGCTTATCAAAATTTGGTTGAGGTTATAGTTGAACTGATGATAGTAGAAGACTAAAAGAAACAGTTTTCTACTACAAATTTACTGTAGTACTTTATTCTGGTTTTAGAACAGCAGGTCCTATTCTAGATAACTAGCACAGCAGTACATTCCTTTGAACTGTCTAAGTCTAGAATAATTTTTGAGCTGCCTAATTTACATTATGATGGTCTGGGTCTGCCTATTCTGTGGCTCTTAGTGCTAGTACAGAGAGGTGGCACATTTATGAAGTAGAAGAAACCCTAAATTTGGTTCCTGAAGACCTAGTTTTGAGGCAAAAAATTAGTTATATCCTTCCAAACGGGTCACTGATCCATTCTCTGCTTAGCTTTCATGTTGGTAAAATTGTACTTATTTATTTACTGGCCACAATATACCATTTTGGCCCATAGGATGAGCTTAGCATATGAGAAAACATTTGGAGGCTGTAAAGTAGAGGTTAGAAGGTCCTAACAATACATTAAAAGTGACCAGATTTTTGTTCCACATCTTTGATTCAGCCAGTAAATGGTAAATTATTGCAGAATAATCTGAAGCTAATGAAATATTTTAGTCTTCTTCTAATAAGTAGAAAAAAATGACACAAACAACTATAAAACAAGACAAAATGTATGTATTATGAAGTGGTGAAGAGTCTAGAAATGTCTCATTCTTTTCTATTGGCAGAAACAACAGGCGTATAATGATACCTCTGTTGAAACAACTCTCCAAATTTACTTATCTCTTCATGACCTATAATGATCCCTAGTTAAGCAGTACATATTTTCTGCTACTTCTTAAGATATGTCAAATGATTTTCTGTTTATATATCTGTCTACAGAAATTTTGCTTATTTCAGGATCTTTACTCATTCTAAACTTTTGTTTTTATTATTGGAGATTTCAAGCATATATAAAAGCATATATAAAAAGAGAGAAAATAGAACAGTGAACCTCCATGTACCTGTGAGACAATATCAACAGTTATCAATTCGTAGCCAAAATTATTTTATCTATACCATTTTCTACCCTGCATTCCCTTTATTTTTTTGAAGCAAATTCTAGATATTTTTACTTTCACATATAAGAATTACAGTGTGTATGTGTGTATATAAAAAAGTATATATTATATATACTATATATAGTGTATATATTATAGTATAGTGTATATATTATAGTGTATATATACTATATATGTATACACTATATATAGGTATACACTATACACTATTGTGAATATTGTGAAAACTAGTAGTTAAGTTTGAAAGTTCAGGTGTCTAAATACAATTTTTAAATTTAACCCTTTATGGAAATGACTGTAGAAAATAAAATGACATTGACTCTGAATGTCTTATGGTTAGGGTTTTTGAAGTCTTAATTGTTAAAAATTTAAGCTTCACAATAATAAAAGAGTTACCAAAGTAGGAACATTAATAATAGAAGTTCCTTGGGTAGATTTTGCATAAGCTAATAATAATCATAATAATAATAGAAGTTCTTTAAGCACTTTTGTTAGCACTCCTTGTTGGCAAGGAGTCATATATATAGTATATATAATATACACTATATAGTGTATGCACTATATATAATGTATATATAGTGTATATAATATATATATCTAAAGTGTATATATACTTTATATATATATAGATAAGGATGTTCTTTTTTATTTCCTTCCTTCCTTCCTTCCTTTTCTTCATTTACTGAAATTTATAATAATTAGTCAATTCCATAGCATCCTCCATAGGTACCAGTGAGGTGTTTTGTTGTTTGTTTTAAAATATCTTGTGTGAGTGTTAATAATATTTGACAATTTCCTTGCTTTCTAACATGACAAAGTATTCCAGGTTCATCTTACACATTCTTTCTCAGACTTAGAATCAACCTTTTCTTCAAGAAGACCTTGCTCTTTGAGTGGGAGGTGGTATTTAGAGACCACAGTCTGGATGCTAGAAGTGCTAACTGTCACAGGATTGGTTATTGTTTCTGGGTCTTTTTAGTGAACAGAGCTAGGAAATATGTGGATAATTTTCTCAGATGTAATGCAACTTTTTTTTTCTTCTGAAAATGAATACACCATGAGTTCATATTGATACTTTCAAATAAAATTTATGAGTTTTTACTTAACTGTAATAATCTTATATTTGTATTTCCTTTCTCTTACATTGAAAATTTCATTTCTCAAAGATAGCAGTATATTTAATAACTTATTCTACCCTGCACCCTACATAACTGTCTTAGAATAACAATTCCAACACTAGCACCACCAACTAAAAATAATTTAAGATCTAAGCACAGCTCAATTTTACCTGTTAGATCTCATTAGGGATGAACAATCAAATGTCTCTGTTCTAAAGAAACACTGAGGCCAGGCACATTGGCTCATGCCTGTAATCCAGCATTTTGGGAGGCCGATGTGTGCAGATCACCTGAGGTCAGAAGTTCGAGACCAGCCTGGCCAACATGGCGAGACCCCCCACCTCTACTAAAAAATACAAAAATTAGCTGGGCGTGCTGGAGCACACCTGTAATCCTAGCTACTCAGGAGGCTGAGGCAGAAGAATCACTTGAACCTCTGAAACGGAGGTTGCAGTAAGCCAAGATCGCGCCACTGCACTCCAGCCTGGGTGACAGAGCGAGACTTCATCTGAAAAAAATTGAATAATTCCTCTCTGTGTGATGATGTTCTATTAAGCATTTGTTTGTTTCAGTTTACTTTTATTATAGATTGTGGTTTTCTAAATTTTTAAATAAAATTTACTTTTAAATTAATATATTTATACATAGTTCAAAACAAGATTGACAAAACAAGGTTCAAAGAAGTTTAGCTTTTATCTCTGTTCCCTCTGCTCTGTTCCTTTCCTTTACCAGTGTTAAATATTTTTTAAATGTTAATAATTTATCCTACCATTTTTAAAATAAGCAAACATGCAATTATTCTTACCCTGTTTTTAAATAAATGGTTACATAAAGTACACGTTTTTCTCTTTTTTTCAGTTAAAAATATATCCTAGAGATCAGTCCATATTTTCATGTGTGTGTATATCACCTTCTTCATGGCTACCATATTACTTCATCATGTGACTGTATTCTAGTTAATTCACCCAGTGAGCTATTAATGCACATGCTGTTTTCCCCTTGTTTTTTGTTGTGTTTTTTGGGGGTTTGCTATTAAAAATAGTTCTATAGTGAACAACCCTGTACACTAATTGTATTTTTGCCAGCAAATAGTTGAGCTAGATATCTGGCATTATGTATTTTAAAAATGAAAATAAAATTATTGTACATACTGAGGTTGGCATACAGAGAGAGATCTAGCACTCCTTTCTTTCTCCCCGTTGTGGGAAAAGGGTTTTGTTTTGTTTTGTTTTTTAATGTAACCACAGCCCTTTCAGAGGCCAGATCTATTGGCTCTGGGCATTATTCTTTGGGGACATAGATCCCTTAAAGGTCTGAAAAGATGAAAACAGTGTCTGGAATTGATGAGTTATGAGTTGATCTCCTTCACATGGTCATTCTACATAGTTTTATTGTAATCCTGTTGTATGAAAAATGTTAGATTGTGAGAGGGATATAAAAGTAGTAAATGCAAGTAACTCTTGCCTTCATGCACCTCATCATCTGATACGGACTTGTTTGGCATACATGCCACCAGAATGGCAACTGCATTTCTTTATAATTGCCTTTCACTTTTTCTGGGAGAGTTGAGTATGTTCTATGAGCAAGATACAGGTTAAAAACTTTTTGAGCACCTTTGCTTTTCTGATGAGTATATTTCAGAACTAAGTAGGTTTTAAAATGCAACTCTAAAACAGATGACTGGCAAATCATTGTTGTGAACTTAGTAATTTTTTTTTTTGTTGAAAAGACATGTTTAAGGACAGGGTCTGATCACACAAGAGAGTTAGATGCATTTTTTGAATCATAAACAAAATTGGTATTACTTGTTTTAACATGTATTCTATTACTTGCTTTATTATTTTATTACTTCAGATATTATGGCACCGAGAAGAGGGCATTGGATTTCAGTTACATATAACTAACTGTTCGAATTGTGTTCAACTGCAGAGTACATTCCCTTCTGTGATATTTTGTCCTGTAACCTGAAGCATAGTAATTATTTTATAGAAATGTTAACAATTTTGTATGAACTTTGAATAAAATGAAAAATTAAAAAAATTGTGACCATTGAACCTCAATATCTTCTGCAAAACTGAGGATAATGTGTATCTCACAGAGTGGTTGCAAGAATTAAGTAAACAAATAGGCAGAAATGCTTTTCTTGGTTTAGCACTTAGTACATGTTAAATCTGTTACATTTCAAAATGTGTTAATTTGAGTTTCTAAGAATTAATCATTCTAGTATTTTATTTAGCCACTAACCTGCCTTTGTGTTGTTGTTGTTGTTGTTGTTGTTGTTGTTGTTGTTTTGAGAGAGAGAATCTCGCACTGTGGCCCAAGCTGGAGTGCAGTGGTGCAATCTTGGTTCACTAGCAACTTCTGTCTCCCGGGTTCAAGCAATTCTCCTGCCTCAGCCTTCCTAGCTGGAATTACAGGCATGAACCACCAAGCCTGGCTAATTTTTTGTATTTTAGTAGAGACGAGGTTTCACTATGTTGCCCCTAGGGTGGTCTCGAGCTCCACCTGCCTTGGCCTCCCAAAGAGCTAGGGTTACAGGTGTGAGCCAACGCGCCCAGCCTCCCCCAAGCTATTTAATGATTATATTTTACACCTTTATTTAATAAAATATGGCAAAATACATGAATAGTAATTGAAAGAGAAGCACTTACTCAAACCACTACAGAATATTGTGTATGTGTGATATTGAGCAAGTTGCTTAATCTCTCTGGGCCTCAGTTATTTTATATTTAAAATGGCAATAATATTAGTACTTATTACATAAGGTTATTATGAGGAGTAAGTGAAATAATACACATAAAGCAGTTAAAACAGTGCCCAGCACATAAGTTGTTTTTCTGTTCTTGTTTTTGCTATCTTTCTAGTCTAGAAAGCTTCTTAGCTTTCTTATAAATACACTTTTACAAAGTGAAACAACAACAAATATATAATATTACATATTTCTTTTTTTTCCCCCTATTGGAAACTTTTATATATATATATACTTTTTAAGTTCTAGGGTACATGTGCACAACGTGCAAGTTTGTTACATATGTATACGTGTGCCATGTTGGTGTGCTGTACCCATTAACTCGTCATTTACATTAGGTATATCTCCTAATGCTATCCCTCCCCCCTCCTTCCACCCCATGATAGGCCCTGGTGTGTGATGTTCCCTTTCCTGTGTCCAAGTGTTCCCATTGTTCAGTTCCCACCTATGAGTGAGAACACGCAGTGTTTGGTTTTTTGTCCTTGCGATAGTTTGCTGAAAATGCTTCATCCATGTCCCTACAAAGGACATGAACTCATCTTTTTGTATGAGTATTACAAAATATATTTTTTGTATAGTATTAGTATTCCATGGTGTATATGTGCCACATTTTCTTAATGCAGTCTATCATTGATGGACATTTGGGTTGGTTCCAGGTCTTTGCTGTTGTGAATAGTGCCGCAACAAACATACATGTGCATGTGTCTTTATAGCAGCATGATCTATAATCCTTTAGGTATATACCCAGTAATGGGATGGCTGGGTCAAATGGTATTTCTAGTTCTAGATCCTTGAGGAATCGCCACACTGTCTTCCACAATGGTTGAACTAGTTTACAGTCCCACCAACAGTGTAAAAGTGTTCCTATTTCTCCACATCCTCTCCAGCACCTGTTGTTTCCTGACTTTTTAATGATTGCCATTCTAACTGGTGTGAGATGGTATCTCATTGTGGTTTTGATTTGCAATTCTCTGATGGCCAGTGATGATAAGCATTTTTCATGTGTCTATTGGCTGCATAAATGTCTTCTTTTGAGAAGTATCTGTTCATATCCTTCGCCCACTTTTTGATGGGGTTGTTTGTTTTTCTCTTGTAAATTTGTTTGAGTTCTTTGTAGGTTCTGGATATTAGCCCTTTGTCAGATGAGTAGATTGCAAAAATTTTCTCCCATTCTGTGGGTTGCCTGTTCACTCTGATAGTAGTTTCTTTTGCTGTGCAGAAGCTCTGTAGTTTAATTAGATCTCATTTGTCTGTTCTTTATCTTGACATTTCTAGATAAACTTTTCAAGACAGTGAAGATAGAGTAGATCTTTCAGATGAAAGAATACAAGACATCTTAAAATTAACCTCATTTAAACTCTTAAGCTTTTTTTTTTTTTTTCAGAAAAAGAAAACTTGTTTTCACTGATTCTTACTGACCTAGACATTAATACCCTGACACAGTAAAATCTCTGTTTTTAGTAAATTTATGCCTGTGAACTCAGTTTCTTATTGGAGATTATCTTTTTAGTGATAATGAATTAAACTCCTAGAGTAAGCTTTAGGACTTAGAAATTGATTCTGTGAATGATGGTACAATAGTAGAAGTATGAAGTTCTTTTAAAAAAGTTATATGGATACCTAAATGCCTTAATTTTAACTTTGTTGGCAAAATGCTGACCTTATAAAAGATATTTTCTGTACAGTTTACATCATGCTTCATTTTAAAGAAGACATAAACTTTTCCAGCTATAGTTCGTATTAACTTCAAAGATGTACTAAAATTCAGCTGTCTGCAGTTTTCACCATGCTTCTTAGAAGGAAAGTAGGTTTCATGTTAACTTTAATTAACCTAAGCCTTAGCAGTAGCTTTTAAAGATGGTGCCATGTGTCAATGCTTCATTAGACTTTTAAGTATCTTTTTTTTTTAATTATTTTTTTACCAAGATATTTGTTATCTTTGGTTTGACTCATTTCAAAAATTCTGTCCATGGTGTAACTTCGGGGTAGAGGTCAGAAGGTAAACAGCCAGAAAAGTTTAAAAGTGAATCAGAACACTGACCTTGAGATTTAAATTATACTCTCTTTCTCCATGAAGTTTCTGTATTCTGCAGTCAAGAGCGTGATTCTTTATTCCAGTTTCTCAATGCAGACCCAGTTTCTCAGTCTATCTTTTTGGTAAGAAAACTGAGAACGTCGTCTCTTTTTTAAGATGATGTCAATAGTCAGGCATCTGTTTTTGAATGTCATTTTGAGTTATACTTTTTCTGAAGGATATTAACAGGAAGAATGGTGGTGCTACTAACAGAGTTATTGATGTCTTGATAGAGCAGTGATTATAGATTTTCTCAGTCCACATGAGTTTTCCTAGACCACTGTATCAATCACCTTGGAGGCTGACATCTCAGAAAAATATGATTCTAAAGATGACACTTTGGAAATCGTTTACATTGAGCAGCATGCCCTACTAGAAAGAACTATAAACTTAAAAATCAGAATACCTGGTTTCTGACCCAAAGTTACTTATTATTCATGATTTCGGATGCTTCTCTGAGCTTTTCATTTGTGTTTTAAATAAAAGCCCATCTTAGCAGGCTTGTAATGTGAGATGTTAGTAAAATTAAAAGTTATAAAACACATTGTAAAATTTCCTTTCTTAAGTTATTAAAGAATGATGCGAATAGTACACATGGTTAATGATGCTTTAGCTAATTCATATAGAAATAGCTAATTAATACAGAAATGACATGAAATTTGTGAAACGAGGATTGAGTGCCGGTAATCTATAGCATTTCACCTGTTCTTTTCTGAGAGTCTGTTATTTTATTGACTGCTTAAGTACTCTGATTTGTTTAGGATAGGAAATATTTAATTAGTTTCTACTATCTATTACAGTTATATATGTATCAGCTGTTCCGAAGTTTAGCCTATATCCATTCCTTTGGAATCTGCCATCGGGATATTAAACCACAGAACCTCTTGTTGGATCCTGATACAGCCGTATTAAAACTCTGTGACTTTGGAAGGTAAGCTACTGTCCTTCTCCCTGCCCCTTCCCTTCTCCCCTCCTCCCCCTATTATCTTCTTTTAAATATATTCCTTTTGCAATATCAGCCTAAACACAGTAATTCTTATCCAAGAGGTATAAACTAGTGCAGCTATGAGAGTAATTTTGTTAGTTTCTGTCAAAATTATAAATGTATATATACTTCTTCATTTAACACTTTAACTTTTAGGAATTATTTCCTTAGAAATACACGTTTACAAAATAGTGTATATATAGGGATTTTTATTATAGCATTGTTTATAAGCATCCGTTAGTAGGAAAATGGCTAAATAAATTATGGTACATACAGAGTAATACATGCAACCATGAAAAAGAATGAGGCAGCTCTCTGTGAACTGAAAGGGAATGATCTCTAGGAAACATTAAATGAAGAAAGCAGATCAAGAGTATGTGTATTGTATGCCACCTTTTATGTTTTAAAAACATACAGAGTGTGACTATATGTACGAGTACATGTGTGGCTTATTTCTGAAACAGTATGTAATCCATAACATTTGATTGCCTGAGAAAGGAAACTTTGGGAATATAATGTAGTTGGGAAACTCACTTTTTCATTGATTGTATTTTAGTATTGTTTGAGTTTATATTAGATATATACTCCTTTTTCAGTAAGAATTAATTTTTTTCAAAATATTGATTACATTCCTGTGTATCTTTTTAACTTCACAGTTAACCTCAATTCAGGGATGTGATAAAAGGTCTACTAGCAGTGTTTTCTTCATTTTCCTCTATAATTTAGCCTTTTATTCTACCCTTTTTTCCTGCAAATTTCATCAAACTTTCTGCTTTTAAAAACTCATTCTTGGTAATATACTGTGAATTTGTAATAAAACTTTATTCTTTCCATTTTCAGTTTTCAGTACTTTTGTGCCTCTCTAATCCAACCTTTTAACAAGTAGTCAAGCCTATATTCCCATGTAACTCAGGCAGTTACCCTGCTACTTCCTCACTGGTGTAATCACCTAATCTCTCTCCTCATGGTCCCTAAGACATCTCTACATAATTTGGGTTCTTTCCAATTTAATTTTTTCATCCTTGTTACAAATTCTTTCTTTTCACCATAGCTCTATAGATTACATATTGCCCCACACTTGTTGATACCTATGTTCCTATCCCTTTGTAATACTTTTACATCAATTCACAGTTTAAATTTGGGGTTCAACATAGGATATGTTTTCCACAGGCTTCTCTTGAGACAGATCCTTTAAAAAATAAGCAAATCTGCTCTGTCATGAGTTAATTTTTCTTAGTCTCACAATGACTGTCCTCATTCTACTAATTTCAGATGACCTATCACTTTGCAGGCCATGACTCTGTTCCCTGAACTATTTTTTAAAATGGTGAAAGACAATGAAGCTCTTATTTGGTGTTTGAAACAAAGCACTACTACTTGTCTATAAGAAAAACTGCCCAAATCATTTATGTTTTCTTGTTAATGGGTGTCTTCCCCATTGAGAGTGACTGACTTGGTAGGGACAGACTATGAGACACCAAGGTTAGAAGAGCTTCTGTTCTCATGATAGTGTCAGAACACTTGGTACAGCCCTTTCTCTTGGGACATAAAATAGCTTTATTCTGAGAATTTGGAAGAGGGATTTCGCTTGTTTGATAGCTCATTTTTATAAACCCTCTAATTTTTTGTTTTTAACAGAATTGATTTGGTCAGATAGAGTTTGGGAAACACTTTGGGCTTTACGTATCAGATTGGTAATTTGAACAAAATACTATTACTCTCTTCTTATTTTTTCACTAGATGAAACGGGGCCTAAAAGTAGCTAAAGGACTAGTTGGGCTATTTAGGAACAGAAAGCTAGATGTGATCACAATATTGGGCAAGGAGTTAAAACAGCCTCCTCTGTAAGAGAGGCAGCTTCATTTTTGTAGCTCCATCAAGTAGTAAAAAAACTTCAGGTACAAAGCTTGGGTATTGACATTTTGTCTCGTCATGAATTTTCTGAATATAATTAGAATCTATCTTGTTAATTAAAAAGTGTCCTTTAGAAGATATAACGGTCTCCTATCAATTATACTGAAAACTAAATGTCATAATTTTCATGCAGCCTGAAAACAGGGATTAGTATTTGTTAATTTATGAAATGGTTATTGTATGTCAGTACTTGGGAAGAGGGTTGAAAAACAAACTTCAAAACTAGTGATGAAGGAAAAACAAGTTAAGTTTAGAGTCATCATTGACTAGAAACGAATGGAAGAAAAGAAAGCCCAGTCATTGAAAGAAATCCTTGTGACTACTTTCATCTGTCTTTACCCTGGTTTTCCAGTACCTTTACCTCAACATTTTCTTACCTTTTTTTTTTTTTTTTTTGGCACTTACTGTTTTACTGTTTTGATTTCATTGCATTTTGTGCCTTTATTTATCTTTTTTATTAATGTATGTCAGAATGGCTGGCTTCTACAGCAGTTTATTTTATTCTGTCTTTGGATTATCTTGGGCGACATCTCAAAAGAAATTAGTTGTAATTTATTATACTTTGATGTTTAAAATACATGCTACAAACTATTTTAGTAGGAAAATTGGAGTAAGAAAACATGCAATTAAACTTACTATAGCAGTTAAAATTCATAGGCTGTGAATCATTTCTGCCCTGAAGTTGAAGGGCCTGTTTATAATTTATTGGGTAATAAATGTTTATGCAGTTAATAAATTGACCAAGATATGGAAAAATAGATTGAGTTTATAAACCTTGAAATATTCACCCTGAGTCAGAAGTCAAAATGCAATACAGTGGCCAATTTCTAGCCCTTCTTAAAGAAATACGGTGAGGAATATTCATTCTTAGAATCTATTGTCATGCTTTTTGGTGGGGGAGGTACCTCTTTTCTGCCCTTGCTTCTTTGTATTTTAGAAGTGGAATTTGGGGAACAGGATCAGAAGAAATTCAGCACTTACCCTTTTTTGCTTTTGGTGCCTTCTTAGGTGACAAATGCTTTCTTTAAAAATTGCTATTCTTTTTTGCAGGGCAAGGTGATAAAATTGTAAATTTCTTTTGTCAGAGATAGTTACAGTTTACATTTTCTTTTTCATATATGATTCAAATGATGTGAATCTTAGAAAATCATTCGATACTGTGAAAGGGTAGCAGTCTAGGTTCTTTTAAGGTTTAGATTTAAAGAATTTCTGCTTTTTATTTTTATTTTTTTTTTTCTGTTAGTGCAAAGCAGCTGGTCCGAGGAGAACCCAATGTTTCGTATATCTGTTCTCGGTACTATAGGGCACCAGAGTTGATCTTTGGAGCCACTGATTATACCTCTAGTATAGGTAAGTATGAATCTGAATATAATGCTCATAATTATTAATTGCTTCTTGATTTTAGTAATTTAGTATTACTAATCTGTACTTTTATTTGCATTAAAAGATAGATATATCCCATAATGTTTTTTTCTTAAAGCTTGAGATGCAAACATATATAGGCATACCTCATTTTATTATACTTCCCAGGCACTGCTTTTTTTTTTTTTTTTAAACCTCTCAAAGGTTTGTGTCAACCCTGAGTCAAGCAAGTCTGCCAGCAGTAGTTTTATAAGAGCATGTGCTTACTTCATGTCTTTGTGTCATCATGTCTTTGTGTCACATTTTGGTAATTATTGCAACATTTCAAACTTTCTCATTATTGTATCTGCTATGGTGATCTATGATCAGTGGTCTTTGATGTTATTTTTAATTGTTTCAGGTTGCCACAAACCACAACAATATAAGACAGCAAACTTAATCGATCAGTGTTGTGTATGTTATGACTATTCCACCAGCTGGCCATGACCCATCTCTCTTCCTATCCTCAGGCCTCCCTATTCCCTGAGAGACAACAATATTGAAATTAGGCCAATTAACAACTCTACAGTTGCTTCTAAGTATTCAAGTGAAAGGTACATCTTTCACTTTTAATCAAAAGCTAGACATGATTAAGCTTAGCGAGGAAGGCATATTGAAATTGTGCCAGTTAGCCAAGTTGTGACCACAAAGGAAAAGTTCTTAAAGGAAATTAAAGTGCTACTCCAGTGAACAGATGAATGATAAGAAAGTGAAACAGCCTTATTGCTGTTACGGAGAAAGTTTTAGTGGTTTGGATAGATCAAACCAACCACAACATTCACTTGAGCCAGAGCAAGGCCTGAACTCCCTACTCCCTTCAATTCTGTGAAGACAGAGAGGTGAGGAAACTACACAAGAAAAATCTGAAGGTAGCAGAGGTTATTTCATGAGGTTTAAGGAAAAAAACTGCACCATGCCATAAAAGTGCAAGGCAAGCAGCAAGTGCTGATGTAGAAGCTGCAGCAGGTTATCCAGAAGATGTAATGAAGATCATTGATGAAGGTGGCTACATTAAACATCAGAGTTTTAATGGAGACCAAACAGTCTCATACTGTATTGGAAGAAGATACCATTTAGGACTTACATCTCTAGATTTTCTAGAGATGAAAGACTTCCTCCAGAGAGGAGAAGTGTCATTGCCTGGCTTCAAAGCTTCTAAGGACAGGTTGACTCTCTTGTTAGGGCCTAATGCAGCTGGTGACTTTAAGTGGAAGCCAGTGCTCATTTACCATTCCAAAAATCCTAGGGTCCTTAAGAATGATGCTAAATGTATTCTGCCTGTGCTCCATAAATAGAGCAACAATGAGTAGATGATAGCACATCTGTTTGTAGCATGGTTCACTGAATATTTGAAGCCCACTGCTGAGACCTACTACTCCAGAGAAAAGTATTTCTTTCAAAATATTACTGCTTATTGACAATGCAACTGGTCACCCAAATGTTGATAAATACATTCGTAAGGCTATAGCTGCCCTAGATAGTGATTACTCTGATGGATCTGGGCAAAGTCAATTTTAAATCTTTTGGAAAGGATTCACCATTCTAGGTGTCATTAAGAACATTTGTGATTCGTAAGAGTGGGTCCAAATAACATTTGGAAGAAGTTGATTCCAAGCCTCATAGATGACCTTGAGGTGTGCTAGACTTCAGTGAAGGAAGTCTCTGCGGATGTTGTGGAAATAGCAAGCGAACTAGAATTAGAAGTGGAGCCGGAAGATGTGACTGAACTGCTGCAATCTCGTGATAAAACATAAACGAGTTGCTTTTTTTATGGATGAGCAAAGAAAGGGGTTTCTTGAGGTGGAATCTACTCCTGGTTAAGATGCTGTGAATATTGTTGAAATGACAGCAAAAGATTTAGAATATTACATAATTGTAGTTGATAAAGCAACAGCAGGGGTTGAGAGGACTGATTCCCATTTTGAAAGTGGTTCTAATGTGGGTAAAATGCTATCAAAGAGCATCTCATACTACAGAAAAATCTTTCGTGAAGGGAAGAGTCAATTTATGTGGCAAACTTCATTGTCACTTTAAGAAATTGCTCCAGCCACGTCCTATAGCCTTCAGCAACTGCCACCCTGATCAGTTGGCAGCCATCAACATCAAGGCAAGACCCTCTGCTAGCAAAAAGATTACAACTCACTGAAGGCTTAGATGATCATTAGCATTTTTTTAGTAATAAATGTTTTTAAATTAATGTATATACATTAATTTTTTTTTAGACAATTCTATTGTACAAGTGATAGACTACAGTATAGAGTGAACATAATCTTTTATATGCACTGGGATACCAGAAGATTTGTGAGACTTGCTTTATTGTGTCTTATTGTAATGGTCTGGAACCAGTTCCACAACATCTCTGACATATGCCTGTATAGAGTTTTTCAAATTTTACTTTTCAGAATTTAAAATATACCTACTATTCTGTTTTTCCTCCTTGGACTATTAGAATTATAAAGCTAATAGCTTTTACCTTAAGAATTTAAATTAATTCTAAGTAACTTTTTGTTTTTTACTTTCTTATTTAAAATCCTCCTGAAATACTTCTGAGTGTGATTACACTAATTGGAGAATTTATTAATGTTATTTCATTAAGTTAATAATGAAAGTGATAGTATGGCCATATTGCTAACATTTCCTTCATGCCATCTCCATTATTTAATATAAAATCAGCTTAAGTCACTAATAGTTTTGCTAAATGCACTGATTCTGTAGAAGTATGCACCCAAGATGTTAGTGATAGAAGGAACTGAATAGAGACCATTAGCTTTAATCATCGTTGACCTTCTCAAGTCTTTACCCCAGATGTTTAGTGATAGGAGGAACTGAATACAGACCATTAGCTTTAATCATCATTGACCTTCTCAAGTCTTCACCCAAGATGTTTAGTGATAGAAGGAACTGAATAGAGACCATTAGATTAGCTTTTATCATCATTGACCTTCTCAAGTCTTCAGCCAAGATGTTTAGTGATAGAAGGAGCTAAATAGAGACCATTAGCTTTAATCATCATTGACCTTCTCTTCTACTGCATTTTAGCCCACTAGCCAGGAGTGAACAGAGAGAGCATGATCGGCTGGACATGAATAGGAAGCTAACAAACAAGGAGCAACTTTAAGCTAGATGTGCAAGTGGAAACCAAAATTATTTTATTCTTATGTATTGTTTCTGAAGAGAATTCCTTTAGTCCAAAAACAGAAACAAAAGCATGCAAATAATAAACCCAAAAAATCCCCACAGTAACAGAAAACTAAAACAAACAAAAAACCGACCTGGCCTGGCGCAGTGGCTCACACCTGTAATCCCAACACTTTGGGAGGCTGAGGTGGGCAGATCACTTAAACTCAGGAGTTTGAGACCAGCCTGGGCAACATAGTGAAAACTCGTCACTACCAAAAATTAGCCGGGCGTGGTGACATGCCCCTGTACTCCCAGCTATTTGGGAGGCTAAGGTGGGAGGATGGCTTGAGGCTAGGAGGCAGAGGTTGTAGTTAACTGAGACTGCACTACTGCACTCCAACCTGGGTGACAGAATGAGACCCCCTCTCAACAACAGCAACAACAAAAAATAAAACAGACCTTGTGACAGTTTTCTGTCTTTTTGATACAAATAGAAATTCTCTGATATAAGCAAACACCCTAATCAGAAACACATTATTTTTTTATTTTGCCAAATGGCAAAATGCCAAAGCGCATTTTGATTTCTGCCAAGAGGCCAGCAGTTTTACCCACCATTTCCTTTGTACCCTCAGTACAAATGTTAACCCAGTAAAAGTGTATTCTTGTGAAAAGAGTTTTGCCCTCTGGGACATCTAAAAATGTCTAGAGGACCCAGGTGCAAAGAGTACAAAGTGTCCTCTGTAGACCACACTTTGAAATCTGCTTTACCAGAGGGTAGAGAGCATAATAATATGTATATGTATGTGTATGTAATTCTCAGAGTCTTATTATGGCTGTGGTACATGGCATATATGAATGGACAGATGAGAAATAGTACAAAGAATATTTTGCTTGTGGTCGACCTAGGTTTGAGCATCAGGTCACTATTGAAGTAAAGTGGAGATTACTGACAGTTCTGCTTTTCTGAGTGGCTGTGAGGCTTAAATAAAATGTTAGTGAAAATACTGTAGAAATGTAAGGTGGTATTCTTTTTGTGGCATTTTTAGACGTGACTCTCCTCAAGAGCAAATTTCAGCCCCTTGTCTTTGGGTATATCATTGTATTTTCCAGCTGCTTTACATTTTATTCAAATATATGATACTGATTATCTATATATACTGGTGTGAGTTGTGCCAGAAACACCTAAAATAAAGGCAGTTTGATTCTTCTCAAAAAGTTATCGCATCATCTCACACATTAAGGAACAGTTACATAAACAGGAGTCTTTTGAACCCTAACAAGCCTAGGTTTGGCCTCCCATTATAAACTTAGGATACTTGCTGCTTAAGACTGTAATGTTTTTAAACAGACCCCCCAAAAAGTATACTAATATAGTGACATTTTTAAATGTTTTTAACCATAATGTTTGAAACGAAGAGTAACTGCTTCTGACAAGATTATTGTCATATTTAGATACAGCCAAAGGTAAAGCTGATGTCTCTGATTATATTGTCTTACTGAGAAATGGCAGAATGAGAAAAGGCTTCCTTAGAACAAGGGATTGAACTTACAGACAGACCCTTGAAGAAGCTGTTATTCTGTGACAGTGAGACAGTTATTCAAGAGAGTGGTGTATTGACTGGGAACTGAGAATGATTCCAGGCCTAGCTCTACTATTCAGTACCTTTACCTTGGGGAAGTCATTTAACTTTATCGTGTCTTAATTTCCTTATTCCATGAAATAAGTGTGTTAAACTAAATGGTCTTGAAAGATCACTTTAACATGAACCTGAGTTAAGTATGAAACAAAATGCTATTCTGGCTTTAACCCCAACTAACTAATTTTCAGTGTGCCAAAGCACTATTTTTATTTTTTCAGTACCTTCTATTTAGTTGAAGTTTTATTCTATTTGGAGAATTTCATCCATTTCTCCTTTAAAATAAGAGTAGAAGAGATTTTAGTGTCATTCAGAAAGTGATTGATAAATACTTTGTTTTTACTAACTTGACTGATGTAACATGAATTGAAGGCTGCTAGTATAGTTGTCACCTGAATCTTTTGAGTATCAATCTTCTGTGGTAACTTCTAGGCGAGAGTATTTCTTGATGTTTTACTTTTTGTCTTCCATATTTGTAGCTAAATCTTGCCTAAGAAAGTGTTTCCTGTTGTTTTTTATGAAGGCATAATTATTCCCCTACAATTTTTTCAGCCTTGTATTCTGAGATGAATCATTCCGTATTAGAGAGGAAAAAAGTTGAGTGCATATTACCTTCCATCTTATTAACTAGGTGAAGGGATATTTTAAAACTTGGATTAAAATAAGCATTTACATAAATAAGGAGATACATCTTTTCCACTTGACTGTAACAGTTAGTATTACTGTTGGCTTTGAGTAAAGATTCCCTAGCAAGCTTTCATATTTGCTTCATTTATCAATTTCCTAATATATTAAATAGGACTCTTGGTCTATATTTGCAGAATAGATGTCTTAGTTATTAACTTAGGTCTGAACAAAATCAACTTGAGTTTGTTAAATGAATACTATGTCATTTTTCTAGGTCAATAAAAAGTAGTCACTGGAGCAGTGATTTCCAGTCTCTCTTCATAGTACATCTCACCACATCAGACCTTTAAATATTTTTGTTGTCAACCATTTACTGTTCCTTCTTCTCCTTCCCTACTGGTAGGTGGTAAAGTCCAGCAATGATTCATATTCGTCTCCCTAAAGCACTTGAGTGTTGGTACATTAGAAACCTAGGAATCTCAGAAATCTGGAAGCTAAAAAGCAGCCTTTTCTTGTAGGAAGTTTTAATAGTGGGCTTTTAAATAGAGTGATTGTAGTTTATCTTCTAATCCAGTAATACTTTTGAGAGAGAAAGAGGATATTACTAATAATTATCCCAGGATAATATATAAGCCATAACTATCCTGGGTAAACTAGGATGTATACTTTAAAGTATTTTTAAAGTGTATTAATTGAGTTAATTTTTAAAGTTTTCTCTAGGGATTGAGGTTTTCATTTTGACTTAAAAGTGGATTATTTTTATAATTTATGAAGTAAAATATATTCCTCTATCATTGCCATTCCGTTTTATTTAAAAATGATAATATATTTAAGCACATTTTTCTGTCAGTCATCCTAGAACATAAAAATCAACCATTTAAAGTATTAAAAGTGTTCCTCTGAATTTGCATTGACTTAAAGCCCAGAGTCTGGGAGAGATTGAACCTTTCCTTGCTGTTCCTCTGTAAGTACCTACTAATATGCAGAGATTGTGTCACTTGAATTATTTTTAAGTATGATAAATAGATAGTCCTGCCATAGCTTTGGTACTGTAATCCTCTGTCTTGTTATTTGAAGCTTGAATACCTGAAATTTGATGATAATAGACTTTACCCTTTATTAGAATATTCTTATTGGTCTGGTTTCCTCTTTGGTAAGTTTAACATTTAATTAAAAAGAACATTAGGGAAGTTTTATGAAGTTTTCTCTGTTTTGGATTGTATAATCTTTTCCTTGTGATATTTACTCTGTGATCACAGTAAAATTAGAAAATGTATACAAACATTTTTCAGTTCAAGCTATAAAGTATTAATAAGGCTTTGTTTTCTTTTCTCTTTAGATGTATGGTCTGCTGGCTGTGTGTTGGCTGAGCTGTTACTAGGACAGCCAATATTTCCAGGGGATAGTGGTGTGGATCAGTTGGTGGAAATAATCAAGGTGAGAAGGTTGAATCAGAATATTTGAACTGGAAGGAATTTTGGTACTACTTTAATAATAATATATCACACACATACACACATGAGAAACTTAAAAAATGGAGGAAGCAATCCAAGGTCACATAGCAAGTTCAGCTATAAAGTGGGTATAAGAACGCCCCCCAGCCTTTTGGTTTTTGTTTGAGTTACTCTTCTCTTGTATGATTCTAGAAAAGCTGTTATGTATATCTAATGCAAGAAAGGTATATATCTGTTATTTAAAGTACTTAAAAGCAAAATTGGACTATAAGCTCACTAAAATGTATGTAAGCTGAATAAAGGCAGAAGCTGTGTCTGTTTTTGCTCACTGTATACTCCCTGCTCCTAATACTCTGTGGAGCACATAGGAGATACTTGTATTTGGTCACTATTTATATTTATTCAGTATTTATAAAATGAAAGAATGAATGCCTGCATGTCTGGCTAGATCATTGATAGAAACATTTGACTTATGGATTTAATATAATTTTATTTGTTGGATCTATATGGATTAAATATAATTTTATTTATTTTAAATTTTATTTAAAGCTGAATGAAAGCAGAAGATATGTCTGGTTTTGCTCAGACACAGCTTCTGCTTTCATTTAGCTTTGCATACATAACACCTTTATTAACAGCAAATATTTAAATATTATCTTAGAATATATGTTTCCTTTTAAGAACAGTAGAGCTGAGTTTTTAATTGAGTTTTTAAATGTAATTTTTTTAAGTTTTAAATATTTGAAATCTTAAAAGAAGGCCCTTTACTTAAAAACAAACAAACAAACAAACAAAAAAAAACTTTGTGTCTAGATTTATATCACTAGATTGGTTCATTCTAAGGTTTCAGTTTGGACAAAGCAACAACACATACTGTCTCTGGGGCTTTGTTTGTGATACCCCAAATTTTTCATAGAATTGTAAAATTGAAAAATCTTCTTAGAGGTCATGTCGTCCTATCCAACACACAATGAAATAACCTTTTAGTTACATTCCTAACAAATGATTTTCTAGTATTTTCTTTAACACTTCCAGCATCAGATTACTACTCAGGGTTGCAGCTTATTCTGTGTTGGACAGCTTGAATTTAGTTTTTATTATACTGAGCTGTAACTCCTCAGTAGCTTATACCATGAACATAGGACTGTGATCAAGTTCTTTTCAAACCCTTGTACTTCATTCTTTAAAAATAGGGATTTTTAAAATCAAAGGTGGTTTTGCTAGATGTCATTGTGTACAAGTATTGTGAAAAGATCAGTGTGTAATCAGCAATCTTCTTTATTATCCATATAATTTCTTACAGTTTGCAGCTTAGACTACTGTGGTATTTGCATCTTCTTTTTGGTACCATCTTTGAGTTTCAGATCTAACCTTTTACCCTTGTTAACAGAACTATTTTCTTTTTGATTTCTATGCTACACTCAGATCTAAATTTGAATAGTTTGCTTTCTTTACTTTCTTTCTTTCTTTTTTTTTTTTTTTTTGAGACGGAGTCTCGCTCTGTCGCCCAGGCTGGGGTGCAGTGGCGCAATCTCCACTCACTGCAAGCTCCGCCTCCCGGGTTCACGCCATTCTCCTGCCTCAGCCTCCCGTGTAGCTGGGAGTACAGGTGCCTGCCACTGCACCCGGCTAATTTTTTTTGTCTTTTTAGTAGAGACGGGGTTTCACCATGCTAGCCAGGGTGGTCTCAATCTCCTGACCTCGTGATCCGCTTTCTTTATTTTCTAAAAGCCTACCCTGTCATGTAAATTAATGCTCGAATACGGAACTTGGCTAACTTTTTCTGTAAAGGACTAGATAAAAAATTTTAGACTTTGTGGGCCAAAAGGCAAAATCGAGGATATCATATACGTACTTCAATAACAAAAGAGAAAACACATTTTCACAAATTTTTTTATTGATGAAGTTAGAGGTATAATAATTGAGTACTTTTTTTTTTTTTTTTTTTAAATACAGCTCTACTAACCAGAAGAATTGAGTTCTTTTTGGGAGAATATAACCTTTAACCTTTCTCTTAATTGATGTTCAAAGTTCGTACTTTCTAATCATCAAATTGATTGCAAATCTGTTAATTCTTAGCTTATGGGCCTCACACAGACAATGGACTGTAGTTTCCTGATCTCTGCTCTTACACAACCATTCAGCATTTCTCCTGTCCCTAGGCTTTTATTTGATGTACTTGAGCTCACCATCACCATGCTAAAATTCTCTGGGCATATTGGCCATTCTGTTTGTCATATACGTTTAGCTCATTAGAATTGTATCATTTCTCTACTGATTATATTTTAGAATTTTGTGGCGATTTGTCATTAATTTTAATTAATTCACAATAATACAAGTAGAATTTTTGAGGAAGCTAAGTGAGCATCTGTGATAATTCCCTATCTCATGCCTGCTGTAATACCTTATAAACCTTTAGGTCTAGAGCTTGCTTGTACCACTTTTGTTAGTCCTTGTAATTCATTTTTCTGCTAATATTAGTTTATGCTACCTGCTTAATAGATTTTGTTACTGATAATTTCAGACTTTGTTTTCATTAAGCACTTATTTTTTGCAAAATGATCCATGATCGATATATAGTAGCAGGCCAACTCTGAAACAAAACGCTCATCGTTTATGTGCTGGGCTGTCATCTTGCATTTATACTTAAGAAATATCACCTTACTACAGTAGGTAAGTTCCAAGATCACTGCTTATAGGAGGTTTTGATAATGATATAAGATAAGAGAATTGTAAGTATTTCCAAGCATCCAGGGCATTTTGGGATATCTGGTTTCGAGGTCCCTTCTACGTCCTTGACCATGGCTGCCCAAGATAGATGGAATTACCAGTAGTAGTTTACCATCCATTTATTGACTGGAAGTTGCTACACATTGCACGGAGGCTCATGGGCTTTGTATTTTGTGCAAGTGTGTATATGTTTAGTATAGTTCTAAGTCTTATTGCATGAAGGTTAATAAACTTCATAGGAGTGTTGTGTGTGTGTTTAATATAGCCCCAGATCCTACTGGTCCAGCCAGGGGCAGTAGTTCACGCCTGTAATCCCAGCACTTTGGGAGGCCGAGGTGGGTGGATTGCTTAAGCCCAGGAGTTTGAGACTAGCCTAGGGAACATGGCGAAACCCAGTCTCTACAAAACATAGAAAAATTAGCCAAGCATAGCGGCACACGTCCATAGCCCCAGCTACTTGGGAGCCTGAAGTGGGAAGATTGCTTCAGCCCAGGAGACAAATGTTGCAGTGAGCCAAGATTATGCCCCTGTACTCCATCTGTGTGACAGAGCAAGACTGTGTCAACGAGTCCATCAATTGAATAATAAATATCACAGCCGGGCGTGGTGGCTCACACCTGTAATCCCAGCATTTTGGGAGGCTGAGGTGTGCAGATCACTTGAGGTCAGGAGTTCGAGACCAGCGTGACCAAGATGGTGAAACTCTGTCTCTACTAAAAATACAAAAACTAGCCAGGCATGATGGGGTGCGCCTTTAGTCCTAGGAACTCCAGAGGCTGAGGCAGGAGACTTGCTTGAACCTGGGAGGCAGATGTTGCAGTGAGCCAAGTGTCACTGCACTCTAGCCTGGGCAGCAGAACGAGACTCTGTCTCAAATAAATAAATAAATAATAAATACCAAATCTTCTTCTTTCTCCTTTCTGCTTGCCTCCATCCCTCCCTCCTTCCTATTGTTGCTAACATCTGTTCCTCAAATGTTAAATATATACACGGTCTCATTTGAATGAAAATTCCTGAGAAATGCTGATCTAGCTATTTTAGTTTTCGTGATACAAGTTGGAAAAGAGAAGTTATATGTGTTTGTTTTCAAAGTTAAATGTTATTAAGACATTGTGTATTTTAAACAAATACTTTCATATACTGATAAACATGACTTTAAGAATAGATTCGAAATTTTCATAAAGGTGGTCTCATAGATGCCCAGTTCAGTTCTCACTTTTTTTAAGGTAACAGCTTATGATAACTAGGGAACTCATATTAAACTGTTCTTTTCTGCTTTCTTTTCATTTTCTCCCTTGAAAACCTCGTAATAGAGTATCTGGGGGAAGCTAACCTTGCAAAAATAGGTAACTCTTCTCTGAATTTGAGTTTAAGCAAGAAAAAGGAAAGTGAATAATCATATAATAAACTTTATGAAGTTTTTTTATGTGGTAGACTTGCCTCATTATTTTATAAACTTTTGCCTTATTATTTTATCAACTTTCTGAGCAGGGACTTTTTTTATTCTTGTGTTTTAATATCTGAGGGCACCAAAATAATTTTCAGTTAAGGTTTGTATTGAATTAACTTGTTAAACCATTGTCCATTCATGAATTTGAAATTAGCTGGGAATTAATAAGAAAAGTTAATGTGGTTGTTGTGTATGTTGTTTGTTGACTCAGATGTCTATGCCAGTAATTTACAGCATGAGTAAAACAGTTTAATTAAATGAACTTTATCTCATTCTAGCTAACATTTTTCGTTTTCCTCACTGCCCTCTAATAAGGTTTTTCTAAAATATTTAGTGTAAAATCCAAATACATTATATTAAGTTAAAAGTATAAGAACAGATTTGAAAGTCATGGAAAATCATTTCTAAGCATGAAAAACACAAGTATTTAACTTTCTGAAGTTAATTTCATGCATACAATTGTCAGATCATCATTTCGTTATGCTCTTTGACCTCTACATATCAAAAATGCATGGATTTTCACAGCATTTGTAAAAAGACAAATTCCGTTAGGGACTTCTCAATGTGCTTTTTTCCTTTAAAATCTTCCTTAATATAAAAATCTCAAGAAATATCTGATATAGTTCCAGAAACATGGGAAAAAAATAAAACATTTTTAGAAAACCTCTACCAGGAATTTTGCCAAACATAATGTTCACTGACGTATAACATTGTCCTTTGACACCTCTGCAGTTGGCCATAGCAGTGGAGCTTTATAGAAGAGAGTCCTGTGAAGGATTGTATAATGCTGGTGAAGATAATAATTTTTAATGAGAGTCACTTTTTTTATAACTACATAGTCTTAGATTTTATATGCTCAATGCAGAAGAAAGAGTGAGAAAGCACAGAGAGACAAATAGACAAAAAATCACTTACTGTTCTAGCACATCATGAAAGATACTTCTATAAATATTTTCATATGCTATATTTTCTTTTTATTTAAATAAAAATACCATCTTACTGCTTTGTAGACTTTTAAAAACTGAACAATTAAGTATATTTTTAATGATTACATAGATTGCACTGCATGATTGTATTTCGAATTACATAATTGATTCTGAAAATAACAGCATTAAGGTAAAGTGATACAGCATTGTCTTTCAAAAAGTTTACATGATACATTGGCTTTCCGATTATTAACTTTCTTACATAAATGACAAGTGTCCCCAAAAAATTCCATATAAGCAATCTAGGAAGTTTTGAATCTGAGAATGCTGTTAAGTTTTACTAATAATTTCTCCCCTCCACTCTCCAAACTTTAAAACATAAATTTCAAATAAGGTAAGATGAACTTTAGTCCAGAGTTTTATTTCTGGATTAAACTTTCACAAAACTAACAATTTTAAAATAAACCAACCATTTGTAGAAGTTTTTAATTTTAAATATTAAAATTCCTACAGAGATAGTTTCATCTCCACCTCTTGATAATGGAATTTCAGTATAATTTTCATAGTTTTCGTAACTGCCCTTTAGAATTTGGGTATATCTCTTTTAAAAAGCTTGACATTAAACATATTGAATCTTAAATTATTTGCAATAATAAAATTATAAGGCAGTTAAAGTTTCTTAATTTCTTTTCTAATACAACTTTACTAAACTACTGTTTAGTTTTCTCTTAACATTAACCAATTTAGATGTCTATGTAGATAGCTCTTACGCAGGGAAGAGCTAGTAATTTCGGTTATCTCTAACTGCAATTTTATGTAAGAAATTTGAAAGTGCAACACAGATGCAAATAAACTTTTGATTATGCTATGGGAGCCAAGTAGATGGACTTCATTTCTTGATGCCTATCCATAGAAAAAGATTTAGAAGGACCTGCAAATTCTACAATGGAGAATAGAATTAAGGGAAGGTGAAAAGGAGAGAACTTTCATTTTTTGCTTTTTACTATTCTGTGATGTTAATTTTTTTAAGCAAGCATATCTTTTTACAATTGCAGGACTTATGAGAAAGTAGTTGCTTTCAATTTTTTTTGTTAGTAAACAAAAACAGTTCTATAGAAGTTGAGAGTTACATTTTTGTTACAAATGTTTGTCTAAATAATTGTTTTCCTAGGCTTTCAATTTGACTGATGCTTGTTTGTGGTATAATTTAGACAAAAAGATCAGTGGATCCCTGGCTTCTCAGAATTCTGCATTTTCCAATATTGAGAAATGACTGCTCATCATAAAAGCTGCCACTCAGTGAGACCTTACTTTGTGCAGGCACTGGGTTAAGCACTTTACATTCATTACCACACTTAATTCTTATATTAACCGTAAGAAGTAAGCATCACTACTACTACTATTACTGTTACTACAGTAGTCTCTTGATATCCACAGGTATCACTTTCTACTGTTTTAGTTACCCAGAGCCAACCACAGTTCAGAAACATTTTTTTAAGTGGAAAATTTTAGTAATAAACAATTTATGAGTTTTAAATTGCATGCTGTTCTGAGTAGTATGCTGAAATCTCATGCTGTCCTGCTTCATTCCTCTTGGGATGTGAATCCTCCCTTTGTCCAGTATATCTATGCTGTATACACTACCTGCCCATTAGTCATCGACATCATTTGCTCCTGACATCCAGCCATGGACATTATTATGGCTCACTGATCCAGGATCATTCCAAGCAGATGATCCTCCTCCTGGTGTATGGTCAGAAGATCATTAGTAGACTAAGGCTGTGTCACAAGGCCTGTGTAATTCACCTCACTTCATCTTACCACATAGGCATTTTATCATCTCACATTATCACAAGAAGAAGGATAAGTGTAGTACAAGAAAATATTTTGAGAGAGACAGACTACATTCACAGAACATTAATTATAGTATATCATTTTAATTGTTTTTTTATCTCTTACAGTGCCTAATTTATAAATTAAACTTTATCATAGGTATGTATGTATAGGAAAAGCATAGTATATAGTTTGGTACTATATATGTTTTCAGGAATCCACTGGGGAACATATCCTCCACAGTTAAGGGGAAACTACTGTATTACAGTATATACAGTAATAGTTGGTGTAGGGTGGTGGAAAAACCATCTGATTCATCGGTAGCTCAATTGATAGCCTCTATTCATGGAATTTTGTACCTTTGGGAAAAACGATGTGATCCTTAGTGTGAACTTGATACCCAGAACCTATTGAGTCATATTTATTACTTATTATATGTATAGTGTAAAAATTTGTGTCTACCAGCAAATTAGTGCAACCCCTAAATCTTACTGTAGTGAATATATGAAATCAGTTTGAGGTACCTTTAGGTTTAATTTTGTTTCAACCATTGTAATGGTCAGTTCTTTTGCTTTGCTTTCAATTACACATGGTCCCCATGATTCCTTTGCTTTGCTTTCAGTTACAGACAGTCCCCGACTTAGGATGGCTTAATGTTTTTTTGACTTTCCAATATTGTGAAAGCAGCACAGATTCAGTGGAAACTGTATTTTGAGTACCTGTACAACCATTTTGTTTTTCACTTTCAAGACAGTATTCAATAGGTTACATGAGATATTTGACACTTTATCATAAAATAGTCTTTGTGTTTATTATTTTGCCCAACTGTAGGCTAATGTAATTGTGCTGAGCACATTTAAGGTTAGTCTAGGCTGAGCTATGATTTCAGTAGATTGGACATACTGTTTGCATTTTCAGCTTAGGATATTTTCAACTTGTTATGTATGGGTTGACCGTGATATGATCCCATTGTAAATCAAGGAGCTTCTGTACAGTTCAACCTTATTTTCACTATCTTCATTTAGCAATATTTTAGATTTTAATTATCTTATCCCTGTCCTGTAGTTTGTTCAGTGCCCATGTGTACCTACACTCTTGTTTCCTGGCTTAACATTTTCATTGTCAGATAATCTTTTTTTTTTTTTTTTTTTTTTTTTGAGACAGAGTCTTGCTCTTTTGCCCAGGCTGGAAGTTCAATGGTGCTGTCTTGGCTCCCTGCAACCTCTGCCTCCTAGGTTCAAGCGATTCTCCTGCCTCAGCCTCCCAAGTAGCTGGGACTATAGACATGCCTGGCTAAGTTTTGTATTTTTAGTAGAGACGAGATTTCACCGTGTTGGCCAGGCTGGTCTCAAACTCCTGACCTCAGGTGATCCACCCGCCTCAGCCTCCCAAAGTACTGGGATTACAGACATGAGCCACCACGCCTGGCCCAGACAATCTTTTAGAGGTCTAAGATATCAAATCACAGTGTAGTAGGTATAAAATAGCTCTTTTTGGTAAGTTTTTGATAGATATATGATGCATCTTTATAAACATGCATTTGGAGTTTAATATCATATATTACCTTTGGACATTTTTTGTGCTGCTATCGAGCTTTTGTGTTTTTAATAGATTGCAGAGACTGTTTATTAAACTGATCTCATTTTTTTCACTCCCAGTACATGAATGTACACCCTCTTACACATTTTAATACAGGTTTTTTTACTTGTAATACACATAGTTTGTAATACATAAACAAGACGTTTGTTGATTGTGTTAGTTGGTACTTAATTTGTTCTTGTATTATCAAATTTTTTCATTTATTGCTGACTAAAGCAGCAGCTCTTAATAGTTTTTGAATCATGGACTACTTTGAAAATGCATTAATAGCAGTGGACACTTCCCCCCAGAAAAATGAATAAATAAATACCAGACAGTTTGTATGCAGCTTTAGGTGATTCTTGGCCTTCCCATAGCTCTCCCAAGAACTCCAGGGTAAACATCTTTATTCTATTACAGTACAAGGAAATATGACTATAGTTCATAATAACCACTTGTAGAAAGTAGGTATTAAACATACGATATGATGCCAACATTTTAAAAATAAGTGAAACAGTAAAGAGGCATTAAAAGAATTATTCTAATGCAATAATTGCTCAACATTAGTATAGTGTTTTCCATAGACCAAAAGAAACATTGATTTTAACTAATGTGAAATTTTATTGGGTCTACAGTAACTTACTCATACTTGGTTAAATCCCTGTATACTTAAAAGTGTGTGTGCCTAGGCATGGAAAAATAACTTCCTGGCGATGTAGCTCAGGTTAACTTTTGACTTGCAGTTAATGGCATCCATTTGAAATTGTTACCTGTCCCAGAATATGCAGTGTAAAGTTATTTACTAATTTGCCAGTGATGTTTTATTTCTACAGAGGAACTTTTTTCCAGACAAACTGAAGTTTCATGACATTGTCACTTCAAAGCTAATTTATTTATAGTTGTATTTTAGGACCTGAGTGAAAAGACCCTCCATATGTTTCCTGGGATATAATACCCTGTAATTATCAACTGCAGATTCTTGTGCAGGGTTGCCTTTTGAGTTATTTTGTGTGTTTACCTAATTCCAGGGCCTCAGTTTAATACATTTTCTTTGGAGCAATCTATAAAGTATATGAAGGGTCAGGTGAGAGGTGGGACAGGGACAGAAATCTATGAGATTGACAGCATGCATATGCTACACCCCTGACTTCAGGACTTACGTTTTACTAAGGAATTCTTGCTTCCTTTTTTGCAATAAATAGTTAAAATATTTGACACAAATGATTCTTAATAGTTTGCTGGTAGGAAAAGTATAAGAAACTAGCAATCTTGTAGAAAGGGGCATTTCTAGTTTTTAAAAGTATACTGAATGCTATTGCATATTTATAAAGCAATATTTTATTGTTTATTTGATGTATATCAAGAAAATGTGAAGGAAATCTTGGCTTGTGGTGCTACAAAGAACTATAGTGTTAGTGATTCTCAAAGGAAAGTAAAACTGATTGAAGTGTATACAGATTTTTACATGTATTTTTTTTTTAATCCAAGAGATTCAGATACCCCCCTTTCTATTTTATACTTCTTCCTTGAGAATACCACTTTAGCTGAAATTCACCTAGAAAAAAAGGTCTTTTGACTCCTATGAATATGTATCAACCAAGAATAAATTTTTCACTTTATGTTCAGTAGTTTACCTAACTAAAACTTTTTGACAGGGAGGGAGATGACTTGTTTCCAAGTATAAATTTTCATTTAGTAAGAAAAGAATGAAGTTCAAAACAGTCTTGAAAAAGAATGAAGTTGGAGGAGTCACTTTTTTTTTTTTTTTTTTTTGAGACAGGGTCTCGCTCTGTCACCCAGGCTGGAGTGCAATGGTACAATCATGGCTTACTGTAGCCTGCACCTTCTTGGCTCAAGCTCTCCTCCCACCTTTAGCCTCCTGAGTAACTGGGACTACAGGCACACACCACCATGCCTGGTGAAATTTTGTATTCTTTGTTATAGATAGGTTTTCACCATGTTGCCCAGACTGGTCTCAAACTTCTGGGCTCAACAAGTGATCCACCTACCTTGGCTTCCCAAAGTGCTGGGATTACAGGCATGATCCACCATGCCCAGCCACACTTTCTGTTTTCAAAACTTATTACACAACTGCAGTCATCAAGACAATGTATTACTGGCGTGAATGTAGCCATATAGATCAATTAAGTAGAATGGAGAGTCTAGAAATAAACCTTTATGTTTATTGTCAGTTGAATTTTGAAAAGGATTCCAAGACAATTCAATGGGGAAAGAATAGTCTTTTCAGCAAATGGTGCTTGGACAACTGGATATCCATATGCAAAAGAATGAAGTTGGACCCCCACCTCACACCATATACAAAAATTATATGGCTTGTGGAGAAAAGGGAATCCTTTACACTGTTTTTAGGAATGTAAATTAGTGCAACCATTATGGAAAACTATATGGAGGTTCCTCAAAAAACTGAAAATAAAATTACAGTATGATCCAGCAGTTCTACTTCTAGGTATCTATCCTAAAGACTTGAAGTCACTATGTCAAAGAGATATCTGTACTCCCAAGTTCTATTCATGAAAGCCAAGATATGGAAACAATGGAAGTACCTATCAGTGGATGAATGGAAGGAAAAATACGGTGTATATATATCCACTACAGTAGAATACTACTTAGCCTTAAGAAAGAAGGAAATTCTGTCATTTGTGACAACATGGGTGAACCTGGAGGACATTATGCTAAGTAGAGTAAGTCAGGCATAGAAAGAGAAATACTGCATGGTCTTACTAATATGTGGATTCTGAAACAATTGAATTCCAGAAGCAGAGAGAATAGTGTTTACCAGAAGGTGGAGAGGATGGGAAATGTTGGTCAAAGGGTACAAAATTATAGTTAGACAGGAGGAGCAAATGATAAGTATTTAATGTAATCAGTATGTTAATTAGTCTGATTCTGTTATTACACAGTGTACACATAATATCAGTTTACCTCAAAACTGTATACAGTTATAATTCGTCAGTTAATTAAAAACAAATGAATTCAGAATGAATCAAAGACCTAAAGTTAGAGCCAAAACTATAAAACTCTTAGAAGGAAACAGTTATAAATCTTTTTTTTTTTTTTGTAGACTTCAATTAGTCAATATTTTCATACGTGTAACACAAAAGCACACATTACAAAAGAAAATACAAGTAAATTGGACTGTGTCAAATTCAAAAACTTGTGCTTTAGAAGACAGCATCAAGAAAGTTAAAAGACAGAATTGGAGAAAATTTTTACAAATTATGTCTGGTCAGGGTTTTGTATCTACAGTATATAAGGAATTCTTACAACTCAATAATAAAAAGAAAGCCCACTTGAAAGATGGACAAAGAATCTGCATAGACACTTCTCTAAAGAAGATACACAAATGGCCAGTAAGCGTACAAAAAGATGCTCAACATCATTATTCATCAAGGAAATGAAAGTCAGTACCATAATGAATATTATTATCACGCTAACCATAATGACTAAATGACTAAAGTAAAAAGACAGTAACTAATGTTGGTGAGGATATGGGGAAACTGGAACCTTCATGCGTTTCTGATGTGGTTGTAAAATAATGCAAACCTTGAACAAGTTTGGCAGTTCCTGAAAATTTATTAAACATTGAGTTATATGACCCAGCAATTCAGTTTGTAGGTATATATACTAGATAATTGAAAACTTACATCCACACAAAACATGTATGCAAAGTTTATAGCAATGTTAAATCGCCAAAAAAGGGAACAATTAAAATTTTTAGCAACTGATGAGGATATAACGGCCAACCTCACATAACCCAACACTCCAATTTCCATATGCAGTTCTTTTATGCAGAAAAGAGATGAAGATGTTTAGGTATTCAGCCATTTATACAATGATTATATTGTGTTATATAATTTTATTTTTAAAGCCTTTATTGAATTCATTGTCTATAGGCCTAGCCATACATTCCTTTAGTCGTTCAAGATACATACCACATTAACTATATGCATTAATTTAGTGAACCGTTTTTACTAGGTGCTGGGCAAGAACTTAGAGGGTTCTCGCCTTCAGGGGCTTCAGAGACTGATGGATGGGAGGAGAGGAACAACTGAGGGCAATAGGGCAAACCCAGTATTATTCCAGATGTCTGAGCAGAGTACAAAGGCAGAAGTATTTCACTTAGAGTAGTGCTGTCTGGAAAGCCTTCATAGGAGAGCTAACCATTGAGCTGAATCTTGAAACATCAAAATGTATTTACCAGATAGGGAAGGGAAGGGAGTGGATAAATACTTAGTAAAACTAGGTTTCATGTGTTTCTTTATGGTTGTCACTTAAGGTTCTGCCTGGTGGGGTTGGTAGAATACGAGTTTACTGGGAAAGAGAAGACTGGAGCTGTTGACAGTGGCCAGATCACATTAGCTTGTAAGCAGTTGGAAGCAACTGCAGGATTTAAGCAGAGCAGCAACATTCCTAATAGACTTTCTTTTACTTCGCTCTTAAAGGCTGCAGGTGCACCTCTATTGCTGAAGTTTGGCGACCTCTGGTGGTGAACTATAAAATAAACAAGGTTGTGGAAGAAATACTAGCGTTTCAGAGCTTATGTCAGTTGCTTTTTGTCACATGCTTCTTGGGCCATATTATTTCTTTGAAGACAGTAGTTATCAACTCATAATTCCTGTGTTGATATTTTTCCATGTTTGGATAAATTTGTAACCAGGTGGGACTAGGAACAGATAAAATGATTGATTTAATAGTAAGGGGATAAACAGTATCCCCAAAGGGGTGGGGCAGGGTGATCTTGGTGCTTTTTGCAACAAATGGAAAGATCATGAGTTCTAGTAATAGATAACTGAGAATATGTTCTCTTCCTATTGTTGTGATAGTTTTTAAAATTCCCCCCTCTTTTGTATGAAATATACTTACAGAAGAGTGCATAAAACATTTCCATGTGGTTTAACTTCCTTCAAGTGAAAAAAAGGACTCACTTTTCAGGAAATCCAAGAATAAGTATTAATTACTCAAAGTATATATCTTCAGTCTAAACGTTTTGAGGGAAAAAAAATTTCCATCTCTTAAAATTCAAGTGAACCCTAAGTCTTGTTTTGTGTATGAAATGAGAATTTATCGAACATCTTTTTTAATCTATAAAAGTATTGTTCAATTATTCTGTTTCAAAAGTTCCAAATGTAGAATTCAGCCAGAGTAAATCAGGTAGAAATATACTTTGAACCTAATAAAAACTTAATATAAAACCTAAAGATATACTCAGAGGTTGAAATAGGATTGTTGCTAAAATGTCTTATGTTTGTGATATTAAAGATAGTCATGCATTCAGAATCTTTGCTCTTCATATCTGTTACTTGCTTGCCTTTTAGCCTTTAATTATATCATCCATCTGTAATCCAGTCCTTATTCCTTTTAGCATGCTGGTTTTCACCTACACACCTAGTGTGCATAGAATGTACTTTTTACTCATTTGCCTCCTACATTTCTTAAGTAAAATCAGCTCTTGACTCCCCTTCCAGAACCTTCTGAATCCATTCCTCTTTCCATTGCAGTGTAGGACTTTCACCTCACACATTACCTATACTTACTTTGCTATACTATTGTCACCTGATTGTTGTTGATTTATGTACAAGTCTCTCTGCCGTAGAGCTTCTTGAGGATAGGCACTAAATAAATGTTTTGAAATATGAATAACTTCAGAGACTGAAAAGTTTCTTAAATGCCTCTTGATTATGTCTCATCTTTGGTTTCTTAAAAAAATATGCATATTTATATAAAATAGTTCTGATTTTAGGGTTTGACAGATTCTGATACTTTTAATGCTAGCCTTATAAATAGTAATTTAAGAAGGTTAAACATCCGTTTGCATTTAGTAAAGGCAACATAAGTTACATAATGGTCCCTTTTTTTTTTTAACTTTTTAAATCAAGTTAATAGAAATATAATTTATGTATAATAAAATATAGCCATTTTAAATGACAGTTTAGTAAATTTCAACAAACAAAGCCATATAACCACTACCCTGGTCAAGATTTAGAACATTTCTATCATCCTAAAAATGTTTCCTTTTATAGCCTAGAATGACCAAATGTCTCAGTTTGCCCAGACTGAGGGGTTTGCCAAGATGGTCCCAGGCAAACTGGGATGGTTGGTCACCCTGTTCATTCTCCTTTGTGGTCAGTTTCCCATCTTCTGTCTCAGGTGATCGTTGATCTATTTTCTGTCACTACAGATGCCTATTCTAGAATTTCATAAACGAAATATATTTCTTTTGTATTTGGCTTTTTTTTGCTTAATATCATGTTTGTGAGATTTGTCAGTGTTGTTGTCTGTATCACCTGTTTATTCCTTTTTATGCTGAGTTGTATTCTATTTTATGAGTGTACCACAACGTGTTTATCCGTTCTCCTGTGAGTGGACATTTGACTTGTTTTGGAGTTTTGATTATTATGAGTAAAGCTCCTGTGAATGTTTGTTTACAAGTGTTTTTGCAGACATGTGTTTATATTTCTCTTGAATAAAAAAGTAGGACTGAAATTACTGATCATATGGTAAGTAAGTATGGTTACCAAACTATTTTCCAAGGCAGTTTTACTATTTGACACTCCCAGCAACAACACATGAGAACTCCAGTGCTCCACATTCTCATCAACACATGGTCTTCTCAATAATTTTAGATTTAGTCTTAAAATGACTTTTATCATTAGGAAATGCCCCTCTTTATTTTTGTTTAATTTTCTTATCCTGAAGTTTTCATTTTCTTATATTAATATAGGCACTCTATCTTTCTTATGGTTAGTATTTGCATGGTATAACTTCTTGCATTCTTTTACTTTTAATCTGTGTGTTTTAATTTAAAGTGCATTTCTTACAGACGTATAGTGAGGTGTTTTTTAATTGAGTTTGACAATTTCTCCTTTTCTAATTGAAATACTTAGACTATTTGCATTCAGTATAATTATCACTGTGGTTGAGTTTAAGATTTGCACCTTGGTGTTTGTTTTCTTTTCATCCCATCTTTCCTTTCCTCTGTTTTTCCCCCTCTTTTACTGCCACCTATGGATTAAAACAGTAGTTTTTATTTTTTTCTATTGGCTTTTAAGCTATACTTCCTTGTTGCATTTTTAGAGGTTGGTCTAGGATTTAAAATGTGCATCAATATATTACAATCTGTCTTCAAATAGTAATGTACAATGTCATATGGAAAACAAGAACCATGTGACAGTATTTCCATTCCCCTTCCTGTTCTTTGTGCTATAGTTTTCATACTTTTTAATTCTACATGTTATAATCCTTACAATATTTGTTGTTTATTGGGGGAACCCACCCCTAATATTTCAACATAGGTTCTTTCTATTTTCCATAAGTGTCGGCTGGCTGAGAAATAAAGCGAAAGGGTACAAAGAGAGGAATTTTACAGCTCTGCCTCCGGGGGTGATATCACATGTTGGTAGGACCGTGATGCCCACCTGAGCCGCAAAACCAGCACATAAAAAGGATTTCAAAAGGGGAGGGGTTGCAAGAACAGAGAGTAGGGCACAAGATCATATGCTTCAAAGGGCAAAAGGAAGAACAAAGATCACATGCTTCTGAGGAAACAGGACAAACGACAAAAGGCAGAACTTTTGATAAGGGTCTGTGTTCAGCAGTGCACATATTGTCTTGATAAACATCTTAACAGAAAACAAGGTTTGAGAGCAGAGAACCCATCTGACCTCCAATTTACCAGGGAAGGGTTTTTCCCCACCCTAGTAAGCCTGAGGGTACTGCAGGAGACCAGGGCGTATTTCAGTCCTTATTTCAACAGCATAAGATAGACACTCACAGAGCAGCTGTTTATAGACCTCCCCCCAGGAATGCATTCCTTTCCCAGAGTATTAATCCTTGCTAGGAAAATAATTTAGCGATATCTTCCCTACTTGCACGTCCATTTATAGGCTGTCTGCAAGAAGAAAAATATGGCTCTATTTTGCCCGATGCTGCAGGCAGTCAGACCTTGTGGTTGTCTTCCCTTGTTCCCTGAAAATCGCTGTTATTCTGTTCTTTTTCAAGGTGCACTGATTTCATGTTATTCAAACACACATGTTTTACAATCTATTTGTACAGTTGACACAATAGTGGTCCTGAGGTGATGTACATCCTCAGCTTACGAAGATAACAAGATTAAGAGATTAAAGTAAAGACAGGCATAAGAAATTATGAGAGTATTATTTGGGAACTGATAAATGTCCATATTAAAATGAAATCTTCACAATTCATGTTCTTCTGCCACAGCTCCAACCAGTCCCTCTGTTCAGAGTCCTTGACTTCCTGCAACAGTTGTTACTTTGTTTTAAGCAATTTCTTCAAGAGGAATTTTTTAATGAGGGGGAAATGTCATACATTTAGCTGCATATTTACCATTTTCAGTGCTCTTTATTCCTTTGTGTAGATCAGAATGCCCATTTGGAAGTCTGTCTTTCATCCTGAACTACTTTTTTGTGGTGAAGATCTGCTGGTGACAAACTCAGTTAGCTTTTATTTGCCTAAAAATTTATTTTGAAGGATATTTTCACTTGACAGAATTGGTTTCCAGGGTTTATTTTTCTTTCATTCTTTGGAGAAATCTCTCTTTTCTTCTGGCTTTCATTGTTTCTGATAAGAAGTCAGCTGTTGATACCCTGTATATGCCCTGTCTATAATGTGTTTCTGGCATTCTTGAAGATTTTCACTTTATGAATGGCTTTTACCAGTTGATTATGAGTTTTTATAGTATTGTTTGTATTTGTCCTCATTAAGGTTCATTGAACTTCTTGTATTTGTGGGATAATGCATGGTTTTTATAAAATTTGGGTAAGTTTTGGTAATGTGTCTTCAAATAATTTTTCTGCATCTGCCCTACTTCCCACCATCAGACTCAAGTCACATTTGTACGTTTTTTCCCTACGTGCTTCAGCTTTGATAGTTTCTATTGCTGTTTTTTTAATTCAGTGATTCAGTTTCTTCCCTGTGTCTAACCTGTTAATCCTCTCCTGTGAAGTTTTAATTTCACATACTATATTTTTTTAACTGTACAATTTCCATTTGGTTCTTTTTTATATCTTCTATTTCTCTCCTTGTTATAATAGCTATTTTAAAGTACTTATGTGGCCGGGCGCGGTGGCTCACGCCTGTAATCCCAGCACTTTGGGAGGCCGAGGCGGGCGGATCACAAGGTCAGGAGATCGAGACCACAGTGAAACCCCGTCTCTATTAAAAATACAGAAAATTAGCCGGGCACGGTGGCGGGTGCCTGTAGTCCCAGCTACTCAGGAGGCTGAGGCAGGAGAATGGCGTGAACCCGAGAAGCGAAGCTTGCAGCGAGCCGAGATCATGCCACTGCACTCCAGCCTGGGCGACAGAGCGAGACTCCGTCTCAAAAAAATAAATAAATAAATAAATAAATAAAGTACTTATGTGCTAATTCTGTCATCTCTGTCATATCTGGATCTCTGTCTGTTGACTGACTTGATTTTTTCTCTTCTTATATTTTCCTACTTCTTTAAAAATGTTGAATTTTGTTTGTCAGCCAGTTTCTTAGTTGTTTACACCTGGGGGGCAGTTTCAGTGTTCAGAATTTCATCACAGCTAGGTGCAGAAGTCTATAATAGCCTTTTAAAAAATAATAATACAATGCAAGCCTTTGCATGGCATTCTATTAAGTTTATTTTACAAAGCATTTTAAAATAAGTTTTAGATTTTTTATACTCAATTTTATCTTGTTTAGCCAGTTAGATGACTGTTTCTTCATAGTATTCTTCTGTTGCTAAAGACCTCTGTTATTAACAGTTTAAAATATTTTTTCCAACTTTTATTTTAGTTTCAGGGATGCATGTGCAAGTTTGTTGCCTGGGTATCTTGTGTGATGCTGAGGTTTGAGGTATGAATGATCTTGTCACCCAGGTACTGAGCATGGCATCCAATAGTTAGTTTTGCAGCCTTCTTTCCCTCTCTAGTTGTTCTCAGTTTGTATTATTGCCATCTTTATGTCCATAAGTACCCAATGTTTAGTTCCCACTTATAAGTGAGAACATGCGGTACTTGCTTTCCTATTCAGTAATCTGCTTAGGATAATGGCTTCCAGCAGCATCTATGTTGCTGCAAAGGATATAATTTTTTTTATGGCTGCATGGTAGTCTATGGTGTATATGTACCACGTTTTCTTTGTCTAGTCCACTGTTGATGAGCATCTAAGTTGATTCCATGTCTTTGTTATTGTGAAGAATGCTGTGATGAGCATGCAAGTGGTTGTATCTGTTTGGTAGAACAATTTTTCTTTTGGATATATACACAGTAATGGCATTGCTGGGTCAAGCAAGTTATTTGAGAAATCTCTAAACTGCTTTCTACAGTGGCTGGACTAATTTACATTCCCACCAATAGCATATAAGTGTTCTCTTTTCTCTGCAGCCTCACCATATCTGTTGTTTTTCTACTTTTTAATTAGCCATTGTGACTGATGTGAGATGATATCTCATTGTGATTTTGACTTGCTTTTCTCTGATGTTTAGTGATTGTGAAGCATTTTTTTCATGTTTGTTGGCCACTTGTATGTCTTCTTTAGAGAAGTTTCTGTTCATGTCTTCTGCCCGTTTTTTAATGTGGTTATTTGTTTTTTGCTTGTTGATTTAAGTTTCTTACAGATTCTGGGTATGAGACCTGTCAGATGTGTAGTTTGTGACTATTTTCTCCAATTCTGTAAGTTGTCTATTCTTTTGATGGTTGGTTTTGCTATGCAGAAGCTCTTTAATTAGTTCTCACCAATTTTTGTTTTTATTGCAGTTGCTTTTGAGAATTCAGTCATGGATTATTTCTCAAGGCCAATGTCTAGAATAGTGTTTCCTAGGTTTTCTTGTAGAATTTTTATAGTTTGAGGTCTTACATTTAAATCGTAAGTCCATCCTGAGTCACTTTTTGTATATGGTGAAAGATAGGGGTCCAGTTTCATTCTTTAGCATGTGGTTAGCCAGCTATCCCAGCACCATTTATTGAATAGGGAATCCTTTCCCCATTGTTTATTTTTGTCGACTGTACCAATATGATGCTGTTTTGATTAATGTAGCCTTACAGTATAGTTTGAGGTCAGGTAATGTGATGCCTCTGGCTTTGTCCTTTTTGCTTAGGATTGCTTTGGCTGTATGGGCTCTTTTTTGGTTCCATATGAATTTGAGAATAGTTTCTTCTAGTTCTGTGAAAAATGACATTGGTAGTTTGATAGGAATAGCATTGAATCTGTAGAATGCTTTGGGCAGTATGGCCATTTTAACAGTACTGATTCTTCCAATCCATGAGCATGGAATGCTTTTCCATTTGTGTCATCTGATTTCTCTTAGCAGCATTTTGTAGTTCTCCCTATAGAGATCTTTCACCTCCTTGGTTAGAGGTATTCCTAGGTATTTTATATGTGGCTATTGTAAATAGGATTGTGTTCTTGATTCAGCTCTCATCTTGAACATTATTGGTGTATAGAAATGCTACTTACTTTCATTTACGGATTTTGTATCCTGAAACTTTACTGAAGGCATTTATCAGTTCCAGGAACGTTTTGACAGGAACCTTTGTCTTTAGGGCTTTCTAGGTATAGAATCATATCATCTGCAAAGAAAATAGTTTGACTACTTCTTTTTTTATTTGGATGCCATTTGTTTTTTTCTCCTGCCTAATTGCTCTGGCTAGCACTTCTAGTACTATGTTAAATAGGAATGGTGAGAGTGGGCATCCTTGTCTTGTTCCACTTCTCAAGGAGAATGCTTCCAGTTTTTGCCCATTCAGTATAATGTTGATACTCATTAAGTTGAATTACCGTGATAGGGGTAGATTTTATTTAAATCGGTATTTTTTTTAAGTTGCCAAAAAGTCTGTTTAACTTTCGAAACTTGTTTATAGCCTTGTGATCTTACAAAACCTTTATATATTTTATACAACTCAAAAGGATTCAGGTTTCTTTTTTATGGTATAATCAGTGTAGTTTAAGAAAATGACTTTTTAAAAGTTATTTTGTAAAAAGTCTTCCTTCTTTTCTGCCCTTAACATTGGATAGACCATTTTAGGGAGTCAGTGACACATGCATTTTTATCCCTGTCTACCACTGACAAATTGTAACCTTGAGACTTCTGTCAGCCTTAGGTTTTTCAAGTGTAAAAGAGGATAATATTGTATCTGCAAAATTCAAATGAGAAAAGAAAATTGATATATCTAGCACACTGCTCTTACATGCTATGTGCTTAATAAATATTTGTTCTTTGTTCTCTCCTTTCTCTCACTGGCAGTATGTTTTGAAAGGAAAACTTAATTCCACGAAACTCATGTCAGGTGATTGTGGTCAGTTTACTCTTCTCATGACCTCAGCAAGATCAGAAAGGAAATCTTAATGGCCACCTGCAGTGAACACCTTTTGGACTTTATTTTTTGCCTGGATTCATTGTGTCATAAGATAATTCTTTGTCCTTTAAGTGTTCACCTTCCTTGGCCCCCATGGTGTCACTGTTTATGGGACCTTGCCCAACTCCTTGTACTTCTATCTCAGCCTTCTGTTTAAATTTCTCTCTTTTCTGTATATTTGAATGCCCGTCTTTAGCACTCTTCTTTGTCTGCTTTCCCTGTTATGCACTGTCACAGCCACCTAGCGCTTATACCACAGGTACTACCAAAGCAGTTCTTTTAGCCTCAAGCTCTCTTCTAAGTAATGTATCTGATGTCTACCACTTGGTGGAGAGCTCCTCCTGGTTCTTCCTGAATGTCTGATCTCAAATATTATTTTCTCTTCCAGATCTACTACTTCATGCCTAATATCATCAAGATTTTTCACAGCTACTGAAATTGTTTACCTTGTAGCCACATTCAATAACCAAATTCTTTGATGCCACCTCCTAAAATTTGTTTACCACTGATAAGGTTTAAATTCCTTTCCAGCTCTATTTCTAGTTATGACCTCTGAAAAGATACTCCTTGTGGGTCTGTTTTTCTCATGTTTAAAAATGTTTGTGTTAGGTTAAGGGTCAACACAGTAGAGTCCAGGGGCCAAACACAATCTGCTACCCATTTTTGTAAATAAACTTTGTTTGTAGTTGTTTTTGTGTTGCAGAGTTGAGTAGTGACAGAGACTTTGTGTCTCACAAGCTTTAAATATTTACTCTCTGGCCCTTTCCAGAAAAAGTCTGCTGACCCCTGAATTAGAAAATCTCTCATCTAGTTTCCATTTTTTTTAAATGTGTTTTTTGTGACCATTCATGATCACGTCTAGGGATAGTAGGCATTTTTAAATTGCTCCCTAAAGTTTTATTTTAATTGGTTTATCATTAGAAGTCACCAACAGAAATAAGTAGTTTTTTTCCTATATTGTGAGGACCTTGTCGTAATAAAATATTCTTCAGTGTTTCAAATTTGAGAGCTTTTTGAATTTTTAGTATTTTTTAATATGTTGTAAATCCTACTGTCAGCCACCCTAAGGAGAACCTGGTGTTAAGATTTAAAAAACAATAAGGAAAAGACTAGAAAAATGATAGTAGTTGAATTAAACATGGAACATACTGTAATGTTAGGATCTCTGTTTACCATCTATAGCCTTCGTGATTCATAGTCATGTGAAAGTAAATGGATGAATAGGATTTTCTTTGCCATTTTGTGCTGACAGACTTTTTTTAGTTAATTGCTTTTTAAAAATAATTTATAGTGAATACATCAACAACAATTCTATTTACAGGTTGGTAGTTAAAGTCTCTTAAAAGTCAGTGATAACTACATTTTGAAGGTAAAGAATATACCTAGTTAAAACTCTGACCACTGATTGTAAGTATAATAAAGAAACCTTTTTTAACCAGTGGGGAACCCAGGTGAAATAAATGCAAATCAACAGTAAAAGCGTATAAATCTTTATAAAGGAATGAGTTGCAGAAGAAAAAAAATGCTTTTTAAATATCACTGTTCATCAAAGCAGATTATTTCCCATTGTGATAAAGATTTTCCACATGCATTTTCTGGTGTATATTAAAGGAAGATTCAAGGTATGTAAAAAATACTTACAAAGTTGTAAATATCAAACCTTAATTATATGCATGCTGATATGTACTGATATCTGCAACTTATTTTGAAATGCATCAAAAAATAGTTGGGTTGATGTATGGATAGAGGGTTGGATATGTGATTAACCAAATAGAGTAAAATGTTAGTTGGAGAATATGGATACTGGATATAGTGGGTTGGTGTTCACTGTAAAACTTTCACAACTTTTTTGTTTGAAATTTTCCTTGACATAATATTAGGTAAAATGTTTAGATCTAAGCGGCTGTGAGACAGTGAGTTTAGGGAGAAGGATTGAGAGTGAGTACACACACACGGTGTACCTTAAATAAATTATTAAAAGTTTATATGTTTAGCATACTTTGTGTATAAGCACATGCTTCTCAACTGTTTTATTGTATATTTCACAGATTTGCTTCCATTAGGAATATTCTTAGGTTATAAGTGAAAAAAAAAAACAAGAATTACAAACTTTCATTTCAAGGAACGTCCTGACTTACGTTATACATTGTAACTGTATTAGTCATTTTCACGCTGCTGATAAAGACATACCCCAGACTGGGTAATTTAATAAGGAACAGGTTTAATTAACTTACAGTTCCACATGACTGGGGAGGCCTCACAATCATGGCAGAAGGCAAGGAAGAGCAAAGTCATATCTTACATGGATGGTGGCAGGCAAGAGACAGGAGCTTGTCTTGTGCAGGCAGACTCCCCTTTATAAAACCCATCAGATCTTGTGAGTCTTATTCACTATCATGAGAACAACATGGGGCAAACTGCCCCCATGATTCAATTATCTCCCACTGGGTTCCTCCCACAACATAAGGGAAATATGGGAGCTACAATTCAAAATGAGATTTGGGTGGGAACAGAGTCAAACCATATCAGTAACTCTTGAATTATCCCCCATAACCTCTATAGGAAAGTTAGCTGAATACTTGAGAAGTCCATGTGATTTCTGTTCACACAGTAAACAGGTGCATTTACTAATGGACATCATATAATTCTCATTTCTTTTGGAGAGTTAGTACTGTGTCTTATGTTAGCAAAGAACTGAATATATAGAGGATGACTGTACAACAAATACTGATTCAAGAGTGGGCATTTCTGAAGTGTCATTTTGGTTATTTCTAAATATATCATAATGAAAAAATATGTACAAATATATTTTAAGTACAATAGTAAATACTCATGTAACTACAACTTACGTTAAGAATTAGAGGTAGAAGAATTACTTTTGCCCCATACCAGTCACAGCCCCCTTTTGCACATCCTCTTTGTTAAACTAGATAATCTGTACTTGATTTTAATGATGAGTATTCTTATATTTTTTATTTAGTTTTACAGTTTTACTATGTAAACTATGTGTTGTCTGATTTTGAACTTTATATAAGGCAGTCATGCTGTGTGCATTCATTGTTTGTGAGATTCATCCATAAAGGTATGTGTAGCTCTGGTTTAGTCCTCTTCATTGCTAGTTAGTATATTATTGTATGACTATGCCACAATTTATTTGTTAATTCTACTGGTGGATTTTTGCTTTTATTGGCAGTATTTTATTATTATGAACAATGTTGCTTTAGAGGTATAAGAATTTCTCTGTTAGGGTATAATAGCTTGAAATGGAAATCAGTAGGTTGTAGGGTCACTGAAGGTATACATTTATAAACACTCGTTTATTCATGTCATTGCCACCGTTGTTTGTTTTCAGCTCTCAAAAGAATCCAGTAGCGTTGCATGTGACAGAATTATTGATAAGCTTATTAGTACTGCTCCCTCATTTTTCACTCCTCACCCTCTCACCAGGTACATGTGTACACATACACAGACACATGCACATATCACCAGAACAATGTTAGAAATAGGGGTTAGAATAAGTGTTAATAATTTAGAATATTTTTACAGTCACCTTTTTATTTTCTTTCCAATTACACTAGGAGTTTGCTCAGAAATTACCTTATACACAGTTAAAGGTCAGTTTATTTTTAACTAGATTCCCTTTTGATTTATGTCAATAATGATTCTGTAGTTCAGAATATTCTTCCATCTATCTTACCCAAACTTTATGTATTCTAATAGTTAAATAATTTCTGAAAGTTTTTATTACAGGTGTAATTGGCATACAAGAAACTACACATAGGGACCACATCAAGATAAAAAGCTTCTGCACAGCAAAGAAACAGTTAACAGACTGAAGAGACAATGCACAAAATGGGAGAAAATATTTGACAAGAGCTTAATAACCAGAATATATAAGAAGCTCCAACAACTTTATAGGAAAAATATCTAATAATCTGATTTTGAAATGGACAAAAGATCTGAATAGACATTGCTCAAAAGGATACATACAGATGGCAAACAGGTATATGAGAGGTGCTCAACATCATTGATCATCAGAGAAATGCAAATCAAAACTACAATGAGATATCTCACCCCAGATAAAATGGCTTTTATCTCTAAATGACAGGCAGTATCAAATGCCGACAAGGATGTGGAGAAAACAGAATCCTTGTATGTTGATGGTGGTGATGTAAATTAGTACAGCTTCCATGGAGAACAGTATGGAGGCTCCTGAAAAAACTAAAAATAGAGCTGCCATACCATCTAGCAGTCGTACTGCTAGGTATATATCCAAAAGAAAGGAAATCAGTATATTGAACAGATAACTGCACTCCTATGTTTATTGCAACACTCTTCACAATAGCCAAGGTTTGGAAGCAACCTAAGTGTTCATCAGCATGGACACTTCATGAATAGATACAGAAAAATAGATTTAAAAATATATATACACACACACACACACACACACTCAAAAAGAATGAGATCCTATTATATGCAACAACATAGATGGCACCGGAAGTCATTGTGTTAAGCCAGGCACAGAAAGACAAACTTCACATGTTCTCAGTTATTTATGAGAGCTAAAAATTAAAACAAATGAACTCATGAAGATAGAGAGTAGAATGATGGTTAGCAGAAGCTAGGAAGGGCGGTTGAGGGGGAAATAGGGATGGTTAATGGGTACAAAACAATGGAAAGAATAAAATCTAGTATTTCGTAGCACAACAGAGCGACTATACACAATAATAATTTAATTAAATATTGAAAAATACCTAAAAGAGTATAATTGGGTTGTTTATAAAACAAAGGATAGGCCGGGCATGATGGCTCACACCTGTAATCCCAGCACTTTGGGAGGCCGAGGTGGGTGGATCACAAGGTCAGGAGATTGAGACTATCCTGACTGACACTGTGAAACCTCGTCTCTACTAAAAAATACAAAAAATAAGCCAGGTGTGGTGGCAGGCGCCTGTAGTCCCAGCTACTCGGGAGGCTAAGGCAGGGGAATGGCGTGAGCCCAGGAGGTGGAGCTTGCAGTGAGCCGAGATGACGCCACTGCGCTCCAGCCTGGGCAACAGTGCAAGACTCCGTCTCTAAAATAAATAAATAAATAAAAATAAACAAAGGACAAATGCTTGAGGTGATGGATACCACATTTACCCTGATGTGATTATTATACATTGTATGCCTACATCAGAGTGTCTCATATATTCCATAGATATATTCACCTATGTATCCACAGAAATAAATATTTTTAAAAACTGCACACATTTAAAGGGTTCAACTTGGTAAGTTTCGCCGTATGCTTACACCCATGAAACTGAGATAATGAACATTCATAATCCCAGTAGCTTCCTAGTGTCCCTTTGTAGTCCTGCTTCTCAAAACTGTAGATATTCTGTCACTATAGGCAGAAAATTTGCTAGAATTGCACATGAATGTGGTTATACTTTAGGTACTCTTTTTGGTCTGGCTTCTCTCAGCTTTATTATTTTTAGATTCATCCATGTTGTTCTTTTTAAATTACTGAGTAATATTTTACTGTGTGGCTATGTACCATTTATTTACTTGTCAATGCCATTTTGGTTTGTTTCTGCTGTTTAGCAGTTGCAAAAAAAATGCTATGCATATTTGTGTACAAGTCTTTGTATGAACATATGCGTTCATTTCTCCTGGGTAAGTACCTAGGAGTGGGCATGTTGGGTTGTATGATACATATGTGTTTAGCTTTTAAGAAACTTCCAAAGTGTTTCCCAAGGTGCTGTATACCATTCCACATTTCCACCATCAATGGTGAGAGCTTCAGTTGCTCTACATCCTTGCCAAGATTTGTTATACATAGTCTTTAATTTTAGCCTTCTTATTGGTTGGATAGTGGTATCTTGTCATAATTAGCATTTCCCTAATGATTAATGATGCCAAACATCTTTTCTTGTGCTTATTTGCCATCTCTATGTCATCCTTGGTGAAATGTCTGTGCATATCTTTTGCTGATTTGTATTGACTTGTCTTATTTTGAATTATAAGTTTTTTATATATATTCAAAATACATATTTTATATATATTTCAAAATACATTTTGCAAAGGGCTTGTATTTTCCCTCAGTTCGTGGCTAACCTTTTCATTTTCTTAAGTGTCTTTTAAAGAACAAACTTTTAAAAATTTGAATAAAGTTCTGAAAGTTTTAGCAGAGTCTAGAGAGTTAGAACCAATAACAAAAACATAACAAATTCTCACTTTGCCCTGAATGGTTACAGAATTATGCCTGATTGTTCACTGGTTGCCACCACAAATCTAGTACTTAACATTCCTTTCTTCTACTTCTGTGCAATTATTCTTGAACTGTAACTGGTTTAATATTTTATTTCAACAAATTTGATTTATACAAGGTCTTATAGTTATAAAGATGAGTAATATGTGGTGTTTCTCTTCAAAGTCCTCAATTTTTAGCATTTAATGTTTCTTCTTGTCACCCATCTTGTACAGCAGGTCTATGTACTTTCCTTTGTTCAGTCCCTAGTATAGCTCTAGAAACAATGAAGTGCTCAATACATTTTTGTTGTATACTGTAGTTATACTTTTTTGACATACAAATATGTAAGTTTATGGTAGCAGGAAATCTCTTGTTCTTTGTATCCTCCAAAAGTCCTAACATAGTTCCTTATACACAAGGGACACTAAGTATTCAACGACTGAATGAATTATTGAGGGTTTATAATAAAGTTTGCCTGATATATTGATAATACAATTGGCCTTCCATATCTACAGGTTCTGCATCGGCAAAATCAACCAACTGCAGATCAAAAATATTCAGAAAATAACAATGTAAAAATACATTAATAAAGAATAATGTACAACTTAAAAACAATACAATGTAACAACTATTTAAGTATTATCATAACCTAAGTATTATAATAACCTAAAGATGATTTAAAGTATAGGAGGATGTAAGTAGGTTATATGCAACTATTATGCCATTTTATATAAGGGACTCGAACGTGTCTGGATTTTGGTATCCTCAGGGGGCTCCTGAAACAATCTGGATACCAAGGGACAGCTGTATAATCTTTGGCTATACTGAACTAAGTGAAGAAAAAGTACTCTCAGATGTGATTATTGCAATAGATAGTTTTTCTAGAGAAAACAAATATACCTGATTTTTACTTGAATATTTATGAGTATGGTAATCTTTTTTATGACCCAAATTTAACATTATTGTTATCATAGAAGTCTGTCTATGGTAATACAGCATGAAATCTGTAGTCAGCTACAGATAAAAGGCTTTCACAAAGTTTGTTTGCCTTAGTCTGTTTTGTGCTGCTGTAACAGAATACCAAAGACTGGGTAATATATAAACAATAGAAATTTACTTGGTTCACTGTTCCAGAGACTGGAAAGTCCAATGTCAAAGGGCCCACATCTGGTGATGGCCTTCATTGCTGTATCATCTCATGTTGGAAGGCGGAAAGTCAAGACAGGGCAAGAGTGAGAGGGAGTCAAACTTACATTGCTAACCAACCCGCTCTTGAAATAACAAGCCTGCTTCCACTTTAATGATGTGACTCCATTCACAAGGGCAGAGACATTATCTAATTACCATTTAAACATCCCACCTCTCAACACTGTTGAATTGGGTATTAAATTTCCAACACATGAGCCTTGGGGGACATATTCAAATCATAGCACTGCTGTATTTAATGAGTTAAGAATTTTATTTAAGTTGAGAATACCTTTTTTAAGTGAATCCAATGCCTTAAAACATATAAATTTCTAAATATATAGGAAAAGATGGCAATAACTTGCTTTCTTTATCTAGGTCCTGGGAACTCCAACAAGGGAGCAAATCAGAGAAATGAACCCAAACTACACAGAATTTAAATTCCCTCAAATTAAGGCACATCCTTGGACTAAGGTGAGTCAGATTTTTTTTTAAAGTATATTAATCAATAGTTAACTAAAACAGGTTTCTCGTTCTTAAACTAAACTATTTTGAGATCAGATAGTTGCATGAATACAAGCAGTTCTGCATGTAAAGATAGTTGTACAGATGTACTTGAGTGTTTCATTGACTTTATATAGTTTCAGTCTCATTGATTTCCCGTAGACAGTTTCTAGCCTGGTTTTTTGTTTACAAGGTAAGGACAGTGTACTTATATCATTAAAGTACAGAATTAATGATTTAGGAGTAGGATCTTATATAAAATTTTGGCAACCTAAAATTCAGAAGTTTATTTACATAGAGGTGTATAGTTTAATATCATATAGCATACCATACATTTCAGACATTATTCTTTTAAACTGTTAAAACACATACCTTATTATAGATGGCATTTTGTGTTTTTCCTCTCTTGTTTACCTTCCTACTGGCATTTTGGAAACATGATTAGAAAGCAAATGTAATCTTGCTGGGAGTATACATTAAAAACAATTGATAGGTTAACTGGATGTCACTAGCCTTTGGAAAAACCTAACCTTAACATTAGATGGAACCAGTTCTAAAGAGCATAATTGCTAATGTACCAGGGAACTTTTTTTTTTCCTTTGGTATTTAATTGGAATGATTTTAAGAGAGATTTTATTAAAAAGTGTTTTCACCTCAGTTTGATTTGTGAGATTATGAAGAGAAGAAATATAAAATTTCTCAGTAGGGTTTATAAGTAGAGTGAATCTCTAAATCTCTAAAATCTTCGTCATTTTACAAGTTCAGAAACTCTGACCAAAGATTCAAAGTGACTTACCCAAGATTACATGGATGGCTTGTGACAAAGCCGGGATTAAACTTGTGTGTGTGTGTGTGTGCGCGTGTGTGTGTGTGTGTGTATGTGTCATGAGTTACAAATGATCAACTTTATAATATGTATTTTAAGGAGAGACTTTCTGTATTTTAAAATGTACATATAACAATTCATTTTATATACTGTTCATTTAGTTGGTTATAGATCTTTTATAATTAGAGGTGAAGTAATTCAGGGCTATAGGTGAAATAATTTACACTCTGTAGAATCAAAGTATGTTTCTCTCTCTCTCTCTCTCTCAATTATGTATATTATGATTCCAGTTACTTTTTCTTTAAGTTCTCATAATCTCATTATCTATCTTCAGAAAATTCTCATTACTAATTATTTATTTCCTATTTAGAATCAAAGACCTCAATAGTATTTTAGTGCCAGAATTATAGGTTGTAGCTTTTACTACAACCTGGCCAACAGACCACGATCTTGCCTCCCCTTTTTAAAAGTTTATGGTAAGCACTAAATAGTCTGAGATTCAAAAGTGTTCTTTGACCTTTGTATTCAAAGCTTATTTTAAATCTGGGTCAGAAGATATTTAGGGATTCTCACCTGACTCTAAACCCAGGAAATCTCAGGTGGCCTACTTGGATTTAGGGGCTGCATTACAGTTTGAGTCCATTATAGTTACTGCAAGTTAAATTGTTTATAATAAGTGATTTGTAGTATACTATGACTTCAGCCGTGTTAAGCGAAAAACAACAAAGAGAATTCTGTGTATGAAATAAATACAGGGAAATATTCCAAAATGCCAACAGTAGTTTGGTTAAGAAGAAAGTGCACGATTTTATTTTCTTTGTTCTACCTTTTCAAACTTTCATATTTTCTTTAATAATGATGTTATTTTTATGAGGAAAAGGAAAAATTCTTTTTGGTATAATCTAAGTATTCATCACATATTACCCTCCTTATAGAGTTTCTGACAAATATAATGCTGAAATTGAGTCTATGAGATGCTATTTAACAGTCCCCATCCTCCATTATTATTATTATTATTATTATTATTATTTATCAAGATTGCCACTAGTCCTCCTTTATCTAAGGTTTCAGTTACACTTGGTCAACCTCTGTCTGAAATAGGTGATATAGTACAATAAGATATTTTGAGAGAGATACTACATTCACATTATTTTATTATAGATATTATAATTATTCTATTTTATTATTAGTTATTGTTAACCTCTTACTGTGCCTAATTTATAAAGTAAGCTTTTATTACTGGTATGTATGTATAGAGAAAAACAGTGTATGTAGGGTTTAGTAGTACTTGCAGTCTCGGCATCCACATGAGGGTCTTGGGGACATATCCCCTGTGGATAAAAGGGAGGGGGCACTGTATTTAGTGTGTGTCAAATTCTGCATTTTCCCCCTGAATTATATCTCTGTAATGCAAGTATTAGCTAGAGTAGAATGTGAGAAATAGTTGATTATAATTAAAATGCAGCCAACAAAAGAGCTGTGCTAAATATGTATGCTTTAAATCTTTGCCCTCTTGAATTCTTGATGTTTCCATATCTTATACTAATGCTTTTCAAACCTGAATCGTCTATGTAAAGCCCGTTTATTTAGATTTCCATTCCTGTACCATGTATAGAAAAATGACTCAGTTCTCCCATCTTTTTTGTCTATTAAAAGGACTCTGAAGCTTTCATTCATCTGGCGTCTTTTGACATAATCTGGTTTTCACTTCATACACATGCGTTATGTAATAAGTGCACTTATGGTGGTTCCTCATTTGTGCACATGAGAGTGGGTGTTACTGGGATTGTAAACAAAAAAGTAAATTCAGATGCAGAAATTTTATTATTTTTCTCTGTCATCTAGATGATTGAGAATATGCTTGTGTTGATTTTTTAAAAATAGGTTATCATAAGAATTAAAATACAAAACTTAAAATTCCTAGAGGGAACTCAGACTCCTTTCCCTACCATTGTGATAGTGGACAGCAACTTGAGAAATGCTCTTAGGGTAAGCAGCCATTTAAGTCATTTAAAGACCATATAGAATGTCCCCCAAAGAGAAGACCATTTTGCCCTTCGAGGGCAAGTAAACAGGAGTCTGGAAACAAGAACCACTTAACCTTTATTGCTGTCTTCTGTTAGTCCCATCTCCTGAAGCTGTGGACATATGAACCCTGGTTTCCTGTGCTGCAGTGTTGTGCAGCTATGTCCCCAAGATTGGGACTTGCTGTTCTTAAAAAAAAAAAAAAAAGACAGAAATAGAGATCAAAAGAGAAGATGTCTTTCGTGAAAACATTGAGGTAAGGCAATACAGATGTGTAGAAGAAATAGCAGAAAAATAACACTGAGGTGATCCCAGTGTGATGTATGGCAGAAATCTTGACAATTAAAAACTCCAGTAAGTTGCCCTGGGCTATTACATAATAGCAATAGCCAGTGCAACATAATTCTTTAATAAAGCACTTGTGGCTTAAGTAGGAAAGGAAATAGGTGCTAATATTTTGAAACAAGGATTATTATTGGAGGTGAGGGAATGAAGACCTATGCCTTGGTGTACACTGTACACTACAAAGAAGAAAAACACACAGAAAGAAAAGGAAGTGATGCAAAAGTAGATTGAGAATTAAGTAGAGACAGAGATTGGTTGGAAGAAGAGAAGAAATTTAAATTCTGCATTTAGTATATGGAGGTGTGGTTAAATGGTGGGCTATTATATACAGAGTGAGAATCTAGTTTAAACACTGCTCCTAATGTTTATGCCTCAGCTTTTTTTATTTTGTAAGATAGCGAATATCTGCTGTGTCTTTTCTCAGGATTATTTTGAAAATACAGCCATAATATACATATAAAGGATTACTTTAGTTTTGAATAAATGTGAAGGATGTAGCACTCCAATGTAGTTTTCTGATTTGTCTTCTCTGTCTCCAGTGCCCTGACCTTAGTTTAGGTCACCATCATATCACAGAATTATTAAAAACAACCTCCTACCTCCTGATTTCCATCCTTCGGTTTCACATCACTTTAATCCATCCTCCTCATTTCTGTCAGAGTTGGCTTTTTTTAAAAGCACGTGTGATAGTGTCACTCCTATTTAAAATTCTTCTCTGATTCCTCATAACCTTTAGGAGAGTTTAGTGTTATATACATATACTGACAAGAGTGATCCTATGTGCCAATTTATGCTTGTCCAGTGTAATTAATAATTGTTTGCCTCTTCACTCTCAGGAAGGTCCCAGTTTGGGTGGCAGATTATTTAGTCACTCTGTTCTTGATCTTTTCTGCCTTTCTTTTCCAGAAAAATAGAGTATTTAGTATTTGTCCTATTCCTAACCTTCCTTGAGGTATCTAGTTATTGAACCCAGTCTCTTTCCCAAGTTTTACAGCTTCCTGTATCCTTAAATGCATGTTGTTAGGCAATGAATTTAAAAGTTTAGTGTCTACTTAGGGTTGATTAGGGATTTTTTAATAAAGTTTTATCATAGTAGGTGTACGAGGTGCCTTCCCACCCGCTTTCGAGTGCATGATCCTTCTACCCTTTTGTTTAAATTTCTTTGTGACAAGCATTTCTCCTCTATCCTAGTAATAAATAATCCTGTGTGGTCAGTTAGGTAACACAGATGTCTGTTTTATTCTTTCAGAGTAATGAAAGAATAAAGTAACAACTGGTTAGTAGAAGGAAGTAGATTGCAATCCCAAGGCCCCTGATCTCTTAACAGTTACATTACTGCTATTTAATATGTTGGCTACATATTGGAGTGTTGTCCAGTTTGTAGATCACTTTGAAGGGACCATGCAGCCACGCTGGATTTTCTGGTTTAGTCAGATTGTCTCCTAGTTGTTCCCCAGAGAAGCCGCATTCATTTCTGCCTCTTGCTAGTGTCTCCCTTCCCTCTCTCTACTCCCCCTTCCACTGTCTTAGAATGTTCTTTTTTTCTTCTCTGCTTACCAAGTCTTAACCTTTCTTAAGATCTCAAATCTCACTTCTCCCATGAAATATTTTCTCATTATCTAAGTTCTTTATGATTATCCTACCACATAACTCCTACAGTACCTACCAAATTATACCATATATATTATAGCAAGTCCTAATTTCTTTTTTATAATAATATTAATACCAATTACTTCAAAATATTTGTCGCCAAGTTGTTGGCATATATGGTAGTTTAATACTTAAGTGTCTGTAGCATTTGTATGACCGTAGGTCATTTGGTAAGTCTCCCAGAAAGCGTTATTCACAAAAATTAATCCTTGCATACCTGATTTCCTAAAACACTGTCAACATGCTTCTTAGTGAATCAATACTAGTATTTCTAACTGGCTAACAGAGTAAGCAGAAAATTGAATTCTCAGGTCATTTCAGTTTTCAAAGGAATTATTTTAGACTGAAAAAGTTACTTATTCTTTATGCTTACAGCCGACCCAGAAAGCCCCACTATACTTATTTCTTTTTAAGACTTTGTCCATAATGTTACATTTTTTCCCCTGAACCATTCAATAGATTTTTCAGAACTTGGTAAACCTACCTGTTTTAACCATTGTTCAGTATATTATTAAAATGCCTTCAGAGAGACCTAGAGGGCACAAAACAGAAATTGCTGCCAAAGTTTTCTTGCACATCCATTCTATCTTTCTTTTCTGGTCTCTCTGCATTACTCATTTCATTCACATGTGTTCCAGAAAGCATAAAACCATGTTGGGGATTTCTATTGACTCCTAAGGTTGCTACTTGTCTATTTTGTTCTATTGCTTATGGTAAATCAATTTTTATATTATTATTCAACCCCCCTCTGCCCTGAGCATTCTACCTAGACCATTCTCACTTGTCTCACAAATACATATAGTATGTTCTCTACTGAAATTTCTACCCACATCCTTATTGCTAGAATAGTCACTTCATCTCCCTTTCTAATACCATTTTCTTATGTTAGAACTCACTTTTTTATTTCTACTGGCTATATATTCTTATTTCTTTGCTGGAAATCCACATTAAAATCCAGCTTTTAGGGTGGCTAATCCACATGTGAAAGGAATGATGTGAAGAAGGAAGAATACTCAGTAAGACATAATTTTCAGATTGCTTGTGGGAGGCAAAGGATGAGGTTAGGGGTGGATTTGAAAAGAAGGCAAAATTCTATTTTTAATTTATCATTTGTTCTTTAAATCTTGTGTCTTCTATGTAACCAGTGCTGTGCTGGGTACCATAAAGCATGCAAAAGAAGTAAAATATATAGTCTTTGTCCTTGAAAAGCTGACAGTTGAAAAGCTCAGTTGAAGCAAGTATTGAATAATGTGAGATACCATATAACCATATACTTGATGCCGTGCTGTAAGTGTTCAGAGGTGTTCCACATGGCTGTAGGTGTTATAAGGCAGACCAGTGAGGATGGTAGAGGGAAAAAGGAACTCCCCTTAAAGATAATAGATGAGGTGGGATGTTGAAGGGAGGTTTAAGATTTGCTTAGGTGTAGAAAAGGTTAGGAATTGTTATAGCTTGGGTGAATATCTCTCAAGGTGGAGAGAGATGAATGGAAAGAAAATATTTCTATATTCTTAGGAGGGCCAGCCTGACTGTAATAACTGTTTTGTGAACATTGAAAGATTAAATTGGATAAGCAGATAAGCAAATCACACTCCTGTGTAGGCATGTAGTATTATTTCATCAGTGCATGATGTGAGGGAGGGAAATTTATGTTACATAGTTAAATGCTGATATCTACATATATACAGCCAGTCATTTAACATCGTTAGTAGGTGCTTAGAAACTGCAACTTTAAGTGAAATGATGTACAATAGATTCTCAAATAATGTTGCTTCATTCAACGTTGACGAGGGAAAACATTTGGTTTTATTATACCTTTCACTAAAAGTCACAGTTTTCAAGAACCTATCAATGACATTAAATGAAGACTTACTGTGTAACTTTTCTTACCTGTAGTAGAACTTGGGAAAACTAAATAAGGCTTTTAATTAGTACAGCTGAAATTCACTGGATGTTAGATCTGTCATGGCTAAGGAAAGGATTCTTTGTGTTTCTTATGCTCAGCGTTCTTTACCTGAGCTGGTATCTTAACGAAAAGGTTAGAAAAATACGCAGTAGGCCTGAGCCGAATTCAGTTTTGTGTATCCTACCCTGTTAGATGCTGATTTCATAGATAGCAATTTTACTTGGGAGGAGGGCTCTGAAAGTTGTTTTCAGTAGCCTCTGGTAATCATTTTTGATAGTACTTAAAGTGAATTGGATTAGCTTGTATGTCCGTGCATCATTAGATCAATGTAGCAAAGCATGTGAAAGACTGCTAGAGAATGTATGTTTTTGTTTTTTGGGGGGAGTTTTTTTGAGATGGAGTCTCACTCTGTTGCCCAGGCTGAAGTGCAGTGGCACAACCTCGGCTCACTGCAGCCTCCGCCTCCGAGGTTCAAGTGATTCTCCTGCCTCAGCCTCCCAAGTAACTGAGATTACAGGCACCCACCACCACGCCTGGCTAATTTTTGTATTTTTAGTAGAGATAGGGAGAATATTTTTAAAAATAGTATGGACTAATTTATTAAGTAATTATTGAATTCTGTGCGCCATATGAGCACTTAAGTAGACTTAATTTCTTCTCTTAGTGAACATAATTACCTATTCTACAGTCCATGGCATTGTCTCACTTTTAATCCTGTGTTTAGGTTTACAAATTGCATATAATTTCAGATGATTAATAGATTACTTGAGAGTCAATATTGGGGTTGCTCTTTAGGAATATTCATGGTTTATTAGTTTTTAAAACTGGATGCTTATATTTTGTATATGACCAGGATATAGGATGAATGTTGTACATTTATCATAATAAAAACTAGTGAGGAATAGCTATTTGGAACAGGCATGGCTCTTGTTCTGTGTTCTGTTAGATTAATTATCACTGCCAACAGCCATTTAAAATGGACATTTTTACATTGCTCTGATTGGCTGCATAATACAACAGAGTTGCTAAGAGCTGATGCTGTGAGATGCATCTTAACCATAGGTTTTGGTATGGTGTATGTGATTGCTTAAAAATGGCCTTTTTATAAAGTGCTTGAGATTCAGTCACAACACTTAGCTCCAGGTTGAAATTGGAAGGCCAAAGTCTATTCTAGGACATGTAGGGCAGAAATTGCCTCTGTCATTTTTTAGTTACCCAAATGCAAATTTATTTTGAATAATTCTTCATTTAAGGACTTCTTTGCATTTGTTCAATACTGCGGAAACTTTCTTTTTTAAAAAATGAATTTTTTCTGTTAGTTTCTTTTATGGACTAGTATTTGTGATGAGAGTTGATATTTGTTTTAATTTAAGAAAATGAGTTGCTGCATAGGTGAGGTAGTATTTGAATCACTTTAAAAGTTCATGTCAGTGTTTTGGTTCTTTTCAATATTTCCTTTCTCTTTTCTTTCTTTTTTCCTTTCTCTTTTTCTTTTCTTCTTCTTCTTCTTCTTTTTTTTTTTCCTTTGTTTTATTTTGTTCTGTTTTATTGATTTACTTTTGGTTTTGTTTTTAAAGGGGTGTTTTGGGATCTCTGTGGCCTTGCTGCATACTTCGCTGGCCATATTTAGTCTGCGTACTAATTGTTAGTTGGCCCAGTAAGTCTTATTTTGTGCTCTCAGTTCTTTCAGTCTGGTTTTCTATTTTTGTCCACCTGGTTGTGTTTTAGTTCATGAGAGAATTTATTCTGATGGGCCAGATTTTAATCTGTGTACTAAATTTTAGTCTGCAGACTAAAAGTAATCCGCGGATTATTTATTTTTGAAAAATATTTAATTCCCCCACTGGAAACTATCCTAAAAGAATGTTAAATTCTCTTAGAATAGCCAGGGGAGTTCACAGATACTGGTGAGTTCTGCCATTTTTTGTTCTCAATACCTAGACATAATAGACCCTGCTACCTCCCTTGCATATTTGGCTCCGTTGTGCCTAGGTGTTGGTATACATTACTATGCCTGTCACCTGTAACTGTGACTGTCCCTTAGTTGTATTGTTAATTGTACATATTTTGTTTAGCTTTTGGTGGGTGAATTGGGCATATTTGCAGATGGAACTGTGTTTAATTTGTAGTGCTCAAAGATGTAGGGTTTATTTTTTCAGAGAGTTTTTCCAAAGAGGAAAAAATGTTCTCTATTTTTCCTAAGTAATGGGTGCAAGGGTATAAGCGGGCAAAGCCCACAATAGAAAAAGTAAGTTAATACCCGCACTCCTGAGGTGATATGTCAATTTCCTGATGAGTCCTAAGATAATGAGAATGTCAGCAAAGAAACATCTTTTAGCAGAGAAGTCAATCCAAAATGGAGAATAATCCGCGGTGGCCTGATCCTTCTTAGCTCACACAAATTAAAAGTATCTGGCTTGAAATCTATAGCATTATAACTTAAATATATTTACTACTTTCCTCTCATCACTAATAACTTAGCAAAAAAAAATGTTTATACTGTGTAACTGGAACACATTAATAGAGAAAAAAGTAGCATATTTGGAACTTGAAACTTTAAAAGCAAGCTAATATGCCCCCTCCCAGCCATGTCTGTGGATGATGAATCCAGGTCGTAGAAGACCACTTTACTTTGGGAACTTTACTTCTAGATTTCATTTTGATTTTAACTTTTTTTGGTTTTGTATTTTTTTAATAAACGCACTGGCATTGGAACATAATAAACTAAAATTAAAATGTTTCTTTACTGTGCCTCACCATTGCACAATCAAAAAAAATTTTTTTGCATACACTGTGGTGAAATAATTTTTAAAACTTGGACTTGCTACTGTGAAGACTGATGTTTAAAGTTTATAACTGTATAAACATTTTCTATGTCCCCCCCACACCATGGATTTCTTATAACATTGGATATATTTTTCCTTGCTGGACTATTCTCTTTTGGATTGACTTCCCCTGTTTGGATTATTTCACTGCATTATCATCTTTAGGATTCGTCAGGAACAGGACATTTCACCTCAGGAGTGCGGGTATGTACTTAATTTTTTTTTTCCCAAAATTTCAGGGCAGGTCTATAAAACTTGGGGGAAATCTTTTTTGAGAGGCTAAACAATTATTCATTCTTGAAATGTAATAGTAAACGATGTAAGTAGCTGTGATTTCTGTTTTTATTCACTGTATGGCATAGGTTTCGTTTATAGTATATTTAGATTGTCAGTCTCTTGGGTGATTCATTGACATCTAGGCTGAAGTTTAGGAATTGTGGGATTTTAAGATTATTATTTCTATTACAAGAATAAATATTGATGAAGATCCATGAAACCAAAGGTCTGAGTGTTAAGCAATTTCATTGAGTAAGGAAAGAAGTGACAGTGGAAGCTTCTTTAATTAAAAGACAAATTTCAGTTATTGGTGGTTTCCTTTTCTTTAGAAGCAAAAATAATTCAGATGAGCTAGTTTCTAGTTTGCCCTGTAATTTTTAGAAGTTACATGCTAACTCACCCTGTATTATGGTCAGAAATCTGAACTGTGGGAGATACTGGGTTTTGACCCTGCATAGTTTTCCACTCAACCTTTATTCACAGAGTACTGAACCAAGGCTTTTCTCATCAAGAATCTCTCAAGGGTTTAAAATAACAGTGTATACGTTTTGTAAAGGCAGGTTAAATCTTGATTTTAAAGTAGGCTCTTGGCATGTATTACTTTCTTTATTGTTTTTAACTCTTGAATTCCGTGAGTTACAATTCTCTGACAAATATACGCTAATAAATGTCTTAGTACCAATATGGATGATCACTTGTAGCCAGTAAAACACCAAAAGAGATGGGTGACTTAAAAAAAATAGCAGAAACAAGCTTGTAATACTGGTTTATTAACAGCTTTAACACAAAATCTTTGAAAATATAACATGAAATTTTTTTATTTAAAATAACTCAGTGCCCAGCCATCCTACATTTGAATGTTAGCAGGAGATATTTATTTCTACTTTTGGTGCTACTTTTAATTCCACTTATGTGCTGCCATATTGGTGCAAAAACATTTTGGATTAGCTGGCAAAATAAATCCTTATACTATCAAACAGAAGCAAACTTGCCTTCAGGGATAAAATATGCCAATGGTGTTTAATATTTTTACAAAAATTTTCTGGGTTTTCCCACTGATTATTTTCTTTTTACATTCTGTATATGATTATAGACCTTGGGAGCAAGAGAGGGGACCAGTAACAGTAGAAGAGCTGAACCTTTCAAATTTGACAGTAACTCTAAGGTTTCCTTGACTGAGGCAAGTCAGAGTATTCAAAAGAATATATGAGGCAGGTTTTGACCTTACAAAAGGGTTTCTTTTTAACATAACCAAGAAATTGACTGAGGCCTTTCTTTATGTTCTGAAATAATTTCCTAAGAGCCTGCTTTACCTAATTTCTCAATTTTCATGGAAAATGTCTTTTTCAATAATAAACTAAAAACAAATACAATCCTCTTTTCACTGTAGACAGTACTCATAAATAGTCTCTGGAAAGTCTAATGAGCTCTGTAGTTGTAACTAGTTCTAACCATCAGCATAAGTGAACAACCAGATGTTATATGAGCCATTCTTACTAGGAAACCTTAGCCTCCCAGGCTGCTCCATGCCCTGTCACAATCTGCATGGACTTTTCTCACTTGTGGGTCTGTTTGCCTCCATTTATAAGTGTCTACTTCTCTGTCCACCTCTGGTTGTATGTTCTTCCTGTCGAGGGATATATGTTTCATTTTTCTTTAGTTCCAAAGGCTTCTCGTCTGTTTATTTCTGTTCCTTACCTTTTTATTTTTATTCTGTAGGTGGCCATAATTTAGAATGAAGCATATTTTTATAGTTTTTGATGATTAGTTTTATTTAAGACACAAATTAGTAGAAAGCTATCTATTCCTTTAAGTAGATCAATTTAATTGAATTTTTCTTCAATATTGCCTTCAGCTCACTTTTTCTGTGTCTTAATCATTCTTAATGGATAATACATTTTTTTCTCCTTGATTAAAACCCTGGAATATTCATTCAAATGGGGGAAATCTGGCCATATTCATGGTAACACCTACTTGAGAAAAAAAAATATAGGACATTTAATCAAATTCAAGGTATTCAAGAATTTCTTCAAATAATGGTAGGCTCTGTTTATTGGAAATAATACCAAATCAGTAGCATTTATAGACCTAGAGTAAATAGCTCTTCTTTCTTTTCTTTTTGATTGCCAAATTTTTGAACAGTACTGCCCATCATTAACAATTGTTCTGCTAAAAAAACAATGCAAAAGAGGCAATCTTTTATTTACTGCCATAGCAGTGAAAACTTTAAAATTTAAGAAATAATTTTCTAGTTGTACTTGCCTCCAGAACTCAGCCTTTCCCGTGTGCCTGTCATATTTTGTATGCATGTCTGATTGTTGTTACTTTATGATTAGCATATATAGATTTTTCTCCGAGCATTTCTCATATAATCTTTAATTAGCAATTCACCCCTGTGAATCATATGCATTTAACTTTTTCCATTCTAGAAGGTCCTTTCCCAAATGCAACCATGTTTCTGTGCATGGTGGTAATTAAGTCATTGCTCACAGGGTATTTACTTAGTTTCTTAAAACATTAATTATTCTTTCCCTTTTTTTGTACTGCAGGTCTTCCGACCCCGAACTCCACCAGAGGCAATTGCACTGTGTAGCCGTCTGCTGGAGTATACGCCAACTGCCCGACTAACACCACTGGAAGCTTGTGCACATTCATTTTTTGATGAATTACGGGACCCAAATGTCAAACTACCAAATGGGCGAGACACACCTGCACTCTTCAACTTCACCACTCAAGGTAAATCCAAACACTTTGCTCTTCACCAGTTCTAGGAAAGCTACACACTGGGTGTGAAATGACATTCTATTAATTAAAATCTGTGGGAGACAAAAATGGACATATTAAGTACTTAGGTAGGCGAAAAGAGCATCCTTTCTAACTTAATGGTCACTACTTATATGATTTTGAAGAAAAGAGTAGCACATAAAAGTTTTCCAATAGGCATAGCTTCTTTAATTTTTAGCAGAATATAATGTTGGCACAGGAGAAGTTACAGAGAGTTCAGCGAGTGAAGTTTATCACTAATTGGACTAATGTACAATTTAACCTTTAGGTTTGGATCTGAAACTTAAAATAGTAGCATTTCTTGCTTCCCTAGAGTTTGTATCAAGTTTTTTTAAACCTGGAATGAATTGGCTATATTTGTATAAATTCAATTGTCTTCCAAACAGGAGGAAAACTGGAGCCCTATAAACCCTTTCTAAGAACTTAAACAAACAATAGAGACAAGGAAATTTCCATCCCCTCTGAGATTTGGCACCATTGCTGCTGCAGAGAAAATACTGAAAAGAAAACTAACTTTGTGCATTGTGGTTTCTGGAAGACCTTGTGATAGTCACTATTTCTTCACTATTTCTGTGTTCAGTTTTCTTTTCTCCTTGATTAAGACCTAAGTGATTCATTCATTCAGTCACACTACCTCTGATGATGTGACTTTCTTCTTACACTGAGCATAAAAAATGTACAATTCATTACCAAAAAAAACACAGTTGATGTATTGATTAGTAAGCATACTCAGGCTAGAAAACAGAAAAGGGAGATGTTGAGCTTTCTGTGACAAAGAAAGAAATCTATTTCCTTTATTCATATATATCATATCTTTCTTTAAAAAAAAAAATGAAGACTCTTTTATTTTGGTATTTTAAAATATTATGTTTGCCCAGCACATTAGATATAAATATGATGTGGGTCTTGAACATTTATGTTTTTGAGGGTTTGGAGAATGCATTTATATTTGGATGTAATGTGTATAGATACAGTGTGTGGTCTCTGTGGTTATCAGAGTGTTTATGTGATTCTGAGTATCAGTGAAAAAGTGGACCCTGTAAACATAGTCATGTATTCCTTAGTGATGCAGATATGTTCTGAGAAATGTGTCATTCAGCAATTTTCGTCCTTGTGCAGACGTCACAGAGTGTGCTTATGCGTACTTATTATTGAAAGTGCTGTCATTTTGAGATATGGCCCCTTTTTAAAAAGTGTTAAAATGCTCTGTCTTAGCACCCATTCTGAAACTGAGCTGTAATCACAAAGTAGTACTTTCTCACGGTCTTTGTAAATCACTATTGTTACTGTTTTTGAACAGTGTTTCTATGTAAGATGTCCAGGGAAGAGAGAGGGTTTTTTTGTTGTTGTTATTGTTTTTGTTTTTTGGTTTTTTTGTTTGTTTTGTTTTGAGACGGAGTCTCACTCTGTCACTCAGGCTGGAGTGCAGTGGCATGATCTTGGCTCACTGCAACCTCCACCTCCCAGATTCAAACAATTCTTGTGCCTCAGCCTCCTTAGTAGCTGGGATTACAGGCACCTGCCACCATGCCTGGCTAATTTTTGTATTTTCAGTAGAGACGGGGTTTCACCATGTTGGCCAGGCTGGTTTTAAACTCCTGACCTCAGGTGATCTGCCTGCCTTGGCCTCCCAGAGTGCTAGGATTACAGGTGTGAGCCACCGTGCCTAGCCTTGATGCCATTGTATTTGATATGATACTCTGTATTCTAATTTTGGAGCAGTGTTTCCAAATGGTGATCTTGTTTTCTGAGGCAGCTGTAACTGTGTACAGATGCAACTTTAAAGCACATGCTAGTTAGTAGTAATTAATGGATGACCAGAATAAAACTGGGTAATCCAAGGGGTTGAAGAAGGAGAATCAATCTTCCAATTGGTTGTATAGCTAAAGGAAATCTAGAGATAGAAACATTGTGGGGTCTAGTTGAAGGGTGAGGGATATTAGTGAGGTTCTTCTAAAGGCAGCATAAAGCCCTCCTCCATCCTCATAACAAATTGTCAGTGACATCTGCAGCACTACTTCCCCCAAATAAAATAAAGATCTACATATAGTAGGTGCTCAATGAATGTATGAGTGCCATGTACCACTTTAAATAAACATAATATTCATTAATTCATACAACCAGTATTTTTTGGGCATTTCTAATGTTCCCTCTGGTTGTCGTTACTATTGTTTTAATTTCTAAAGTAAACCTGCTATATATACGGAACTATAAAGATTAAACACTTGAGTAAAATATAGTGTTTTATTATGGTAAAGCTTACAATAAAGCTAACTGCAATTTGATGTTTGTTACTGTACCATGGAGTAATTAGCCATAAACAGTAATTAGCATTACTTTCATATAATCACAATATTTCCATATTCAGATAGAGGAAGGAGAGAGATGAACAGATATGAGACGGACAACTTTGAGATCTTTCTGATTGCCAAAATCCATAACTCAGAAGAACATCAGACCTCTCTCATTTTTCCAGCACTGAAGCTTCAGTGTTCCAGGACCCCATGACTGACAATATTATCTGCTTTCAGATGTTGGAAATTGGAATAAACCTTTGGCACACCCCCTTCTTTCCATTTCTTCCTGTCATTAGAATTTCAAATTCAGCCATAGCTGAATCAGACCTTAGGAAGCAGATAGAATCAGGAAAGCCCAGTAAGGATCAGTATTTTCTTATTAACTAATTTGTTGCCTATTCCAAGGCTGGAATATATTAGGAAATCAATTGTTTTGTATGTTTAAAGGTGAGTCTTCCCCAAACTCTATCACACACATCCCCAATCTCAGTTTTTTACCTAATTTGTATGAAATTTTACCAATTGAAGTTATTTAGTAAATATTGTCCTCCTAAGAGTATAGGGTAGGATGGAGGTGGTAAAGATATTATCCGTTTACTTTAGTATGAGCTAATGTGAACATTCTATTCCTCTACCACTTGGCAGGATTATGTGAGAGAATGGTAGCTTTCTGGGGAGATAAGTAAGAGTGGCAGCATGTTGGCTAGGCCAGAAGAAGCAGTGATTTAGTAACTCTGGGGAACTGTTAATTGAGAGTTGAAATGGGATATTTGGGGCAGCCGTTGAGCAATATGCAGACTCAGACAGACTGAATATTTTGTGGCGGGGAGTAAGAGTATCTGGACATGAAAAAAGCAGGTGATGAGATAGAAAAGGTGTTCCAGAAAGCAAGTAAATAAAAGAACAGTAAAAGGGAGACTAAGGTATAAAAAACAAAGGAAAATAAGGAAAGCGTTAGAAAATATTTTTTGAAAGAGTATAAGAATGTGTTACAGAATAGGAATTGATGAAAACATGGAATTGAAAATGAGTAGGCGATGGGCAGCAAAAGCAAGTGTTCTAGAATCCTAGTTCATCAAAGATTTATATTTCTTTCATTTGAAAGCAGTAGGCTACTTATTTATAAAATCTATTGTAATTAATTATGATAACTAGCAGATTCCATATTTGTAACAATGGTTTTTAAACTTATTTTCCCATTATAAAATAGCGATAGACATAAATAGGGTCAGCTCATCTATTTATCTGCCCATGTCCTAGCCCTTTTCTTCTAAGTTGCCTTATCCTCAGACACATCTGAAGTGAATATAGTATTTCAACTACCTGAGATTAATTAAAGTATAGACATGCATTGTTTTATTGGGCTTCACTTCAATGCATTTCACAGGTAATGCTTTTTTTTTTAAAAACAAATAAAAGGTTCATGTCAACTCTGTGTTGATTGAGCCTGTTTTTCCAACAACCTATGCTTATTTTGTGTGTCTGTGCCACATTTGGTAATTCTTGCAATATTTAGAGCTTTTTCATTGTTATTACATCCATTATGGTGATCTGTGATCGTAATTTTTTTGATGTTACTATTGTGATTGTTTTGGAAGTTTGTATTGAACTTAATTGATAATGTGTATGTTTCAACTGCTCCACCCATCAGCCAATCCCCATCTCTCTCCCTCTCCTTGGATCTCCCTATTCCCTGAAGCACAACAATATTGAAATTAGGCTATTTAATAACCCTGCAAGGGCCTCCAAGTGTTCAAGTGAAAGGCAGAGTCACACAGACTCTCACTTTAAATCAAAAGCTAGAATGATTAAGCTTAGTGAGGAAAGTATGTCAACTGCTGAGATAGGTCAAAAGCCAGGCCCATTGTGCTAAACAGTTAGCCAAGTTGTGAATGCAAAGAAAAGTTGTCAAAGGAAATTTAAAGTGCTACTCCAGTGAACACACAAAGAAATAAATAGAGATCAAAACAGCCACAATATTTTCTTAAGGCAGAGCCTAATCAAAAACAAGGCCCTAATGTTACTCAATTCTGTAAGGGCTGAGAGAGGTGAGGAAGCTACAGAGGAAAAGTTTGTAGCTAGCAGAGGTTGGTTCATGAGGCGTAAGGAAGGAAGCCATTTCCATACCATACAAGTGCAAGGTGAAGCAGCAAGTGCTGATACAGAAGCTGCAGCAAATTATCCAGAAGACTTCTAGTTAAGAGCATTGATTAACATAGCTACACTAACCAACAGATATTCAGTGGAGACAGAACAGCCTTCTATTGGAAGAAGATGCCATCAACAATCTTCCTAGCTAGAGAGGAAAAGTCAGTGGCCTGGCTTCAAAGCTTCAAAGGATAGGTTAACTCACTTGTTGTGGGCTAATACAGCTGGTGATTTTAAGTGGAAGTCAGTGCTTCTTTACCATTCCAAAAATCCTAAGGCCCTTAAGAATTATGCTAAATCTACTCTGCTTGTGCTCTATAAATGGAACAAAAAAGCCTGCATGATAGCACATCTGTTTACAGCATGGTTTACTGAATATTTGAAGCCCACTGTTGAGACCTACTGCTCAGGAAAAAAAGATTCTTTCAAAATATTACTACTTAGTGACAATGTATCTAGTCATCCAAGAGCTCTGATGGAGATGTATAAGGAGATGAATGTTGTTTTTATGCCTACTGACACAGCATCCATTCTGTAGCCCATGGATCAAGGAATAATTTCTACTTTTATGTCCTGTTATTTAAGAAATGCATTTCATAAGGCTGTAACTGCCATTAGATAGTGATTCCTTTGATGGATCTGGGAAAAGTAAACTGAAAACCTTCTGGAAAGGATTCACCGTTCTAGATGTCATTAGGAATGTTTGTGATTTGTGAAAGAGGTCCAAATGTCAATATTAACAGGCTTTTAGAAGAAGTTAATCTCAAGTCTCATGGATAACTTTGAGGGGCTCAAGACTTCATTGGAGGAAGTCACTGCAGATGTGGTAGAAATAGTAAGAGAATTAGCATTAAAAGTGAAGCCTGAAAAGTGACTGATTTGCTGCAGTCTTTATGATAAAACATGAATGAATGAGGAGTTACTTCATATGGATGAGCAAAAAAAGTGGTTTCTTTAGAAGGAATCTCCTTCTGGTGAAGCTGCTATGTTGAAATGACCACAAAGGATTTAGAATATTCCATAATCTTAGTTGAAAGCGGTGATAGGGTTTGAGAGGGTTGACTCCAATTTTGAAAGAAGTTCTACCAGGGTAAAATGCTATCAGCCTTAAATGCTACAGAGAAATCTTTTGTGAAAGGAAGAGTCAGTCAATATGACAAACTTCATGGTTGTTTTGTTTTGAGAAATTGCCACAGCCACCCTCACCTTCAGCAACCAACATCCTGGTCAGTCAGCAGCCATTGACATCAAGGTATAAGACCCTCCACCCACAAAAGATGACTTGCAGAAGGCTCAGGTGATCTTTAGGATTTTTTAGCTTAAAGTATTTTTAAATTAAGGTATATATGTGTTTTTTTTTTTTTTTTTTAGATGTAATGCTTATTGCCCACTTAATAGACTATAATGTAGGGTAAACTCATCACTTATATGCAGTGGAAAACCAAAACATTTGCATGACTCGCTTTATTGTAGTGGTCTAAAACCGAACCTGTAGTATCTCCGAGGTATTCCTATATATTCCAAGGTTATTCTCAAATTACTATGAACTCTGAGGTGAGTATTAATGGTTTTTAGACTTACTATTTACAACAGCCATGATAAATTTACTTGGAATAGGAACTCTTGATGTATGTAGGACACATCAATAGAATTGATGTCAGAATTATTCTTCAGTACTTTCTAAGTAATCTAGAAGAGTAAAATATCTGTGTAATCAGTTATACTCTTCTGGGCAATGAAATGCTAGGTATACTACTGGAGACACACCACAGGGAGAACTTGAGAAAATTTATGAGTGGACTAAAAGGGGGCAGATAGGATTTAGTTCAGGTAACTACAGCAGTAATGACAAATAATGAGTGACTGTATTCAAGATTTTAGGCTCTAAATTATGTATTTTATATAAGAATTTTTATTGTTTTCCCTGAGATTATTTGGTCCACCCTGCTACTTTGGACATACTCTACTGGGAAAAATGTGGCGTGGTATAGGAACAATCAATCAAAAACTAGTATCTTCAATGAAAGTTCTGTGTGTAGTTTGGACACATATACTTCCAGAAGACCAGAACACTGGTGGTATATGATATATAAACAAGACAATAAAGAAATGCATCATTGCAGGAGCAAAGAGTAAGTCAGACCTAAAGCCTAGTTCCCTGTAACTACATAGTTGTAGACCTTGGTCAACACAGTATCCCTACCTGAGTTTCCCCATTTAAATAAGTGAGATCGTTGGATTTAAGGATATTCAAGGACATGTGCATCTTCAAAATTTTAATTATAAAAATGAATTGACTCCAGAAAGATAAAAAATGACGAAGCCAAACATGTAGACCACGATTGGATTAAGATACAAAATCATGACATAAATATAGAAAAATCTAGACTGGTTCCCCCAGAATCAAAATACTAGCAGTATTATTATTATTATTATTATTATTATTATTGTACGTTAAGTTCCAGGGTACATGTGCACAACGTGTAGGTTTGTTACATATGTATACATGTACTATGTTGGTGTGCTGCACCCATTAACTCATCATTTACATTAGGTATTTCTCCTGCTATCCCTCCCCGCTCCCCCGACCCCACAACAGGCCCCAGTGTGTGATGTTCCTCACCCTGTGTCCAAGTGTTCTCATTGTTCAGTTCCCACCTGAGTGAGAACATGTGGTGTTTGGTTTTCTGTCCTTGCAATAGTTTGCTCAGAATGATAGTTTCCAGCTTCATCCATGTTCCTACAGAGGACATGAACTCATCCTTTCTTATGGCTGCATAGTATTCCATGGTGTATATGTGCCACATTGTCTTAATCCAGTCTATCATTGATGGACATTCGGGTTAGTTCTAAGTCTTTGCTATTGTAAATAGTGCCGCAATAAACATA
>NW_012103166.1:680998-682454 GCF_000951045.1 Mandrillus leucophaeus
AATTAAAAGAACTAGAGAAGCAAGAGCAAACACATTCAAAAGCTAGCAGAAGGCAAGAAATAACTAAGATCAGAGCAGAACTGAAGGAGATACAGACACAAAAAAACCCGTAAAAAAATCAATGAATCCAGGAGCTGGTTTTTTTGAAAAGATGAAAACAAAATTGATAGACTGTTAGCAAGACTAATAAAGAAGAAAAAAGAGAATAATCAAATAGGTGCAATAAAAAAATGATAAAAGGGCATATCACCACCGATCCCACAGAAATACAGACTACCATCGTAGAATACTATAAACACCTCTACGCAAATAAACTAGAAAATCTAGAAGAAATGGATAAATTCCAGTCCTCCCAAGACTAAACCAGTAAGAAGGTGAATCCCTGAATAGACCAATAACAGGCTGTGAAATGGAGGCAATAATTAATAGTCTGCCAACCAAAAAAAGTCCAGGACCAGACAGATTCACAGCCGAATTATGCCAGAGGTATAAAGAGGAGCTGGTACCATTCCCTCTGAAACTAGTCCAATCAATAGAAAAAGAGGGAATCTTCCCTAACTCATGAGGTCAGCATCATCCTGATACCAAAACCTGGCAGAGACATGACCAAAAAGGAGAATTTTAGACCAATATCCCTGATGAACATCGACGCAAAAATCCTCAATAAAATACTGGCAAACCGAATCCAGCAGCACTTCAAAAAGCTTATCCACCACGATCAAGTGGGCTTCATATGCAAGGCTGGTTCAACATACGCAAATCAATAAACGTAATCTATCATATAAACAGAACCAAAGACAAAAACCACATGATTATCTCAGTAGATGCAGAAAAGGCCTTTGACAAAATTTAACAGCTCTTTGTACTAAAAACTCTCAATAAACTAGGTATTAATGGGACGTATCTCAAAATAATAAGAGCTATTTATGACAAACCCACAGCCAATATCATACCGAATGGGAAAAAACTGGAAGCATTGCCTTTGAAAACTGGCACAAGACAGAGATGCCCTCTCTCACCAGTCCTATTCAGCATAGTGTTGGAAGTTCTGGCCAGGGCAATCAGGCAGGAGAAAGAAAGAAAGGGTATTCAATTAGGAAAAGAGAAAGTCAAATTGTCCCTATTTGCAGATGACATGATTGTATATTGAGAAAACCCCATTGTCTCAGCCCAAAATCTCCTTAAGCTGATAAGCAATTTCAGCAGTCTCAGTATACAAAAATCAATGTGCAAAAATCAGAAGCATTCCTCTACACCAGTAACAGTCAGAGAGCCAAATCATGTGTGAATTCCCATTCACAATTGCTACAAAGAGAATAAAATACCTAGGAATACAACTTACAAGGGATGTGAAGGACCTCTTCAAGGAGAACTGCAAACCACTGCTCAGTGAAATAAAAGAGGACACAAACAAATGGAAGAACATACCATGCTCATGGATAGGAAGAATCAATAT
>NW_012103166.1:682994-691481 GCF_000951045.1 Mandrillus leucophaeus
ATTCAGGACGTAGGCATGGGCAAAGACTTCATGACTAAAACACCAAAAGCAGTGGCAACAAAAGCCAAAATTGACAAATGGGATCTAATTAAACTAAAGAGCTTCTGCACAGCAGAAGAAACCCATCAGAGTGAACAGGCAACATACAGAATAGGAGAAAATGTTTACAATCTACCCATCTGACAAAGGGCTAATATCCAGAATCTACAATGAACTTAAACAAATTTACAAGAAAAAAGCAAACGACCCCATCAAAAAGTGGGCAAAGAGCAGTATTATTTTTAAATGCTCAATAAGTTTATTTTTAAAATTGGATTTGAGAAACTTGGTAATGCCTCATTTATTGCTTTTCATTAAGAATAGAGTTCTGGGACGGGTGCAGTGGCTTACGCCTCTAATCCCAGCAGTTTGGGAGACCAGGGTGAACAGATCACATGAGGTAAAGAGTTCGAGACCAGCCTGACCAACATGATAAAACCCCGCCTCTACTAAAAATACAAAAATTAGCCAGATATGGTAGTGGGTGCCTGTAATCCCAGCTACTCAGGAGGCTGAGGCAGGAGAATCGCGTGAACCCAGGAGGCAGAGGTTGCAGTGAACCAAGATGGCGCCACTGCACTCCAGCCTGGGTGACAGAGTGAGACTCTGTCTTAAAAAAAAAAAAAAAAGAATAGAGTTCTGCCTGTAATCCCAGCACTTTGGGAGGCCGAGGCGGGCGGATCACAAGGTCGGGAGATCGGGACCACAGTGAAACCCCGTCTCTACTAAAAATACAAAAAATTAGCTGGGCGCGGTGGCAGGCGCCTGTAGTCCCAGCTACTTGGGAGGCTGAGGCAGGAGAATGGCAGGAACCCGGGAGGCGGAGCTTGCAGTGAGCCAAGATCACGCCACTGCACTCCAACCAGGGGGACAGAGTGAGACTCCGGCTCAAAAAAAAAAAAAAGAATAGGGTTCTGAATATAAGATTTTCAGGTAAATCACTAGAACTTTAAAAATATTAACACTTCACTAGATAACTTCTAAAAACACCTGTGCTATAGTGTAGTTCAATAAAAGCATTCAGACATTTTTTGGTGAGTAGTATAAATTGGAAAGTTCCCAGTCAAAGTCGTCATGGCTTTCAGCAAGTATCATATCATGTAGTCCTCACATGAAACATCATCAGTATTACCAAAACAGTATGAGTAAGCCTTGTAATTTGCGTACTGTTTGTCTGATTTTCTAGTTAGTTTAGCATTAGGAACATGGTCAGGAATTTCCTGGGCACTTTGGAATTTTTACCAAGGAGAGAAGCAGTTATGATGTGGTTTATTTATTCATCTACAAGGAAATATATACAAGTAAGCAAGCACCATTAGAATTCAGAAATGTGTGAGATCAAGGGACATCATCCTAGCATTTGAATTATTGCCCAAAAAAATACACAAATGTAATGGGGATACTCTATTATTAAGTCATTTAAATCTTTTTGTGAATAGAGAGAAATAGCACTTTTAATTATATGGACAACCACTGACATTTATTATATGTAATAAGAGGCCTGGTACACACATGAGGAGGTCAGACTTCTTGTAGAAAAAAAAGAATGTTTGCTTATTTTAGTGACTCCTTTTTGGAGATCTGCAGGGTGAGCTCCCTCAAAGCTAATAAAGGAGGAAGATTCCCTTTTATCTAATGACTGCTAGGTATTTTGTTACATCACTGTAAGAGGAGATCTACTCAGTAGAGGGGTTGATTTCTTCCCTCAGGTTCACACATTGATTGCTGCTCTCAAATTTGTCCTCAGCTTTCACACAGCAGTTTGTACTAGCACGTTACCACTACCACCTACCTGCCCCCTCAGAAAACTAGGAAAGTTCTTACCTGTCCCATTTTATCAATGAATTTGGGGGTCTTGTACTTGGAAGAATAGAAACTTACAAGGGAAATTTCAGGTTTTACCAACTAGATGTAGGTTTCACTTTTCCATTGGAAAAGATTGCTTTATTAGGCATATTTGAGTTTATTCAGTTTGTCTTTTCATGGGAATTTTTCTTCTGTGGTTTTCAGTATAAAACAATGCAGCAAAATTTAGTTAAATGGGTTTTATTAACTTTTTGGTTGATTCATACCTATTTTTAAACTCATTTTGCTTTTGTTTAAATTGTTCATTAAAATGTTTAATTATGGAACATGTAATGATTAATGCACCATCAAAACATTTGTAGTTTTCCCTAATAAACTGTGTGGCTTTTTGATGAATAGTTTTCATGACATCTTCAGTTGACTGAAGAAATTTTTATCACATTAATTTTTATAAAGTTTTCTGGAATTTCTTGCCATTTTGTTTTAAACCATGTGTTTAAGGTGACACAGTCTATCTTTTATCCTTCCTATTTTTCATTTTTCTCTCAGTTTTCCAGAGCTGTCCCACTTCATTATGGACTTTTTTGTTCCCTTAATTACCCCCCTACTCTCAAGCTTAGCACACATGTCTAGTAAATAAATATTACCTTACATTTCAATTTCAATCTCTTCTACACTCCTCCTCTGCCTTCAAGAATACATATACTGTGTCTGATCCTGACAGGTGCTGTTGCTTTGCTGTTTCTATCCTCCAAAATGCCACCATTTTTTCTATTCTTTCACTGCAGTTTATATTCACCCTCACTGATTCCATTTCCTTATCATTCATTGCCATGGGTAGACAAAGTGATTCGAAGTAGGTAGTAATGGTTGGGATTGAAAAATAAACCATTTTGAACCGGTTGAGATAGCCCTTAGAAGTGCCCATAGTCTGTCCTCATAAAAAGTGTGGACTTAGAGTGGCAAGAATAGGACTATAGCAAGAGTGCAAGGAGGCTTACGTTATAAGTAACAGTTAACAACTTATTTGAAGTAGAGAAGACTGAACAGATGAAAGCAATGGATCTTAAAGAGTGCCTGTAATTAAGGAAAAGAAGAAGAACAATGGGGTGTAAAAGTTGGAACTATGTAGAAGTAGTAGTGACTGTTCATTTTAGAATTCTTAACTTCTAGGATGTTTGCTTGAAAAAGGTTTACAAAGTACCCCTCTTCACATCTTGGACCCCGCCCTCACCCACACTCTGTGTCTTCGGGTGTGGCAAAGCCTCCGAGATCCCAGATCTTTTCCATTTCTTGTCTTCTTAATTTCTTCAGTTCTTTCCCCCTTACCCTTCATTAGTTACCCCTCTCTTCTTATCTAAGGCCAAAATGACAGTCTATTTACATACATACATCTATAGATTTACATCTATAAAACTATTTACGTAGTATTTACTTTGTATTAGGTATTATAAGTAATCTAGAGATGATTTAAAGTATATGAGAGGCTCAGGCATGAGAATCACATGAACCCAGGAGGCAGAGGTTGCCGTGAGCCGAGATCACATCACTGCACTCCAATCTGAGCAACAGAGCAAGTCTGTCCAAAATATAAAATAAAAAATAAAGTATATAAGAGGCTCTGTGTAGATTACCTATAAATACTACTCCATTTTATGCAAGGGACTTGAGCATCTTTGGATTTGGGTATCTGAGGAGGGTCTTGGAACCAGGCCCCCAGGATACCAAGGGATAACTGACTATACATTACATATTCTTGTCCAGACTAAGAAACAAAACTGCTATGGCCTTCAACTGGGCATTCATATGCACAGAAGGATAGGTGATGTGGTAAGAGAGAGTAAATATATGGGAGAAAATGGGCAGGATGGGCCATAAGGAGAGGGACCACAGACCACTGATACGCCGTTTATTTTATAGATTTTTTTTTTTTTTTTTTTTTTTTTTTGGGAGACGGAGTCTCGCTCTGTCGCCCAGGCTGGAGTGCAGTGGCCGGATCTCAGCTCACTGCAAGCTCCGCCTCCCGGGTTTACACCATTCTCCTGCCTCAACCTCCCGAGTAGCTGGGACTACAGGCGCCCGCCACCTCACCCGGCTAGTTTTTTTGTATTTTTTTAGTAGAGACGGGGTTTCACTGTGTTAGTCAGGATGGTCTCGATCTCCTGACCTCGTGATCCGCCCGTCTCGGCCTCCCAAAGTGCTGGGATTACAGGCTTGAGCCACCGCGCCCGGCCTATAGATTATTTTTAACAGCTTTGTCAAAATGTCTTATTAAAAACTCCGGTCCTCTTTTCATTGTTAGATTTTATTTTAGGTATCGGGCACATGGTTATCGAGATATTTTCATTTGACAGTGCCGCTGTCCTAAGTGGTTGCCTTTCTTGCCAGATTGTTTTTTCAGTTGTTCTTGTCAATTTCTGTTGATCAGACAAGGACAGTTATCTTTTTATCTCCCTATCCTGGGACCTTACGTAGTTCATGTTCAATACTGTTAGGTGGATGGATGGGTATGTGGGTGGGTTGATGGATGGATGGATTTTAAAGAAGCCTTTCTATATTAGGTGATTTTAATTGAGAAGGGTAAATCTGAATTTCTTTAGAATGAAAACCACATATTAATACTTTTTTGTACCTGGAACCATAGAGTTTTCAGCCATCACAATTGCTAGAAATTATTTTACTTTCCTGCATATAAGATTGTGGGTTAAAATTGAACTGATTTGAAGTAAAATGGCATAGGAGCTTTCTGTTCCTTAACAAGAACCAAAATAGCTACCAAGTCTGATTGTGAGAAAACAGTGTCTCCTAGAACCTGATAATTAGGGCAGTAGTCTTCAACTGTCTTCCCAGGGAAGACTATTTGATGAGCTGGTCTAAATTTTCTCATTTAAGGGGAAAGGAAAATGAATAGTCTTCTCTCAGTTTTAAGCTTTTCCTTTCATTCATTTTTAATAAATCTTAGCATCAATTTGTTGCTTTTCTTTACCACAATCTGATAGCATTTAATATGTAAATTAGTACAAAATTTAGATATTTAGGTACCAATTTGAATAAATATTATTGGCAGGGGCTTTGCACCAGAAGACATTTTAAAACTACTACATTAAAAATACAATTTCCCTTGCTAGGGGCTTAGAGGACGGGATTAATGTAGAGTGACTGCTTGTGAGTTTGGGGTTTCCCTTTGGGGTGATGAAAATGTTTTGGAACTAGAGGTGATGGTTATACAACATTGCGAATGCTCTAAATGTACTAAATGCTGAATTGTGCTGAATTGTACACTTTTAAATGGTTTAAGTTAATATAAATTATACCTTAATTTAAAAAAAAAAAAAAAAAGCTTTTCTTGAACTTTTTAAAGTTCATGCCGTATCTGTGAATTGCCAAAGTGTGTGCTGTAGCTCAGAGGATAATGTACTCCTGTAGCTAGTTATGGTTATGATTTTTTCTTCAAACTGTGAAACATATTAGAGTGAAAATTAGTACTTACAGGCTAAATACTTAAGTAACAAGCATGAACCAGGGTTATCCCAGGTAACTGGGAGAACCTAAAACTAAACTGGGAGAACCTAAAACATTACCTAAAACTAACAACAAATGCTTTTATGTACAAGCTCGCTACCACTACTTGCTACAGAACTTGATTCTTCAGAGAAATAAGTACATTTGACAGAAACAGCTTCCCCCATGCAGATAAAAAGCCTATTTCAAACTTGTAAAAAGTAACAAAAATAATCTTACTGAGTAAATTGGATAAAGACATTTTCAGTTTTAATAAAAGCAGTGATACTTTAAACAAATGTTTCTCAAATCCTTTTTCCACTGGTGTCTAGATAAGTCTTATCTGCCATTGGCTCATAAACAGCTGGGTAGGTTGGTCAGTACATCCAGTTGTACATACATACACATACAGACACACATTCTCATTCATATTCTCTTTGCTATGACACCACCACCATTTAAAAACATAAAGAATATGTTTGTACAGTATTTCCTGTAGTCAAATATTGCCAGAGTAGGACAGGAAGACCTAATATATTTACATCAATGAAAGATGCAGATATGTCTTATTAATATACCTACTCCAAAACTTTGGCCACATCTTTCCCCGAGATATTTTTAGTTCTCAGACATAATTTTAGCAGATAATGCCTTTGTTACGTATCACAGTGCTTCTGTGGGCTTTTTCTGTAAGTTGATTACTGACTTATTTAGCTAATTTGAGATACAGGTTTGTCATGTGGGTTTTTTTTCCCCCTGTTAAACTGGTAGGGTTTTGTTTTTGGTTTTGTTTTGTTCTGTTTTGTTTTTGAGACGGAGTTTCGCTCTTGTCGCCCAGGCTGAAGTGCAATGGCACGGTCTTGGCTCACTGCAACCTCTGCCTTGCGGGTTCAAGTGATTCTCCTGCCTCAGCCTCCCGAGTAGCTGGGATCACAGGTGTGTGCCACCATGCCAGGCTAATTTTTGTATTTTTTAAAAAACCTATTCTTTTTTTAGTGATTATTATTATATTTTTAAGTTCTGGGATACATGCGGAGAAGGTGCAGGTTGGTTACATAGGTATACATGTGCCATAGTGGTTTGCTGCACCCATCAATCCATCGTCTACGTTAGGTATTTCTCCTAATGCTATCCCTCCCCTTGCCCCCTACCTCCCCAGCAGGCCCTGGTATGTGATGTTCCCCTCCCTGTGCCCATATGTTCTCATTGTTCAACTGCCACTTACGAGTGAGAACATGCGGTGCTTGGTCTTGTGTTCCTATGTTAGTTTGCTGAGAATGATGGTTTCCAGCTTCATCCATGTCCCTGCAAAGGACATGAACTCATTCTTCTTTTATGGCTGCATTATATTCCATGATGTATGTGGGCCACATTTACTTTATCCATTCTAATACATTGATGGGCATTTGGGTTGCTTCCAAGTCTTTGCTATCATGAATAGTGCTGCAATAAACGTATGTATGCATGTGTCTTTATAGTAGAATGATTTGTAATTCTTTGGGTATATACCTAGTAATGGGATTGCTGGGTCAAATGGTATTTCAAGTTCTAGATCCTTGAGGTATCACCACACTATCTTCCACAATTGTTAAACTAATTTACACTCCCACCAACAGTGTAAAAGCGTTCCTATTTCTCCACATCCTCTCCAGCATCTGTTGTTTCCTGACTTTTTAATGATCGCCATTCTAAATAGTGTGAGATGGTTTCTCATCGTGGTTTTGATTTGCGTTTCTCTAATAATCAGTGATGATGAACTTTTTTTCATATGTTTCTTGGCCACATAAATGTCGTCTTTTGAAAAATATCTGTTTGTATCTTTCACCCACTTTTTGATGGGTTTTTTTTTTTTTTGTAAATTTGTTTAAGTTGCTTGTAGATTCTTGATATTAGCCCTTTTGTCAGATGGATGGCAAAAATTTTTCTTATTCTGTAGGTTGCCTGTTCTGATAATAGTTTCTTTTGCTATGCAGAAGCCCGTTAGTTTAATTAGATCCCATTTGTCCATTTTGGCTTTTGTTGCCATTACTTTTGGTGTTTTAGTCATGAATTCTTTGCCCTTGCCTATGTCCTGAATGGTATTGCCTAGGTTTTCTTCTAGGGTTTTTGTGGTTTTAGGTCTAATATTTAAGTCTCTCATTCATCTTGAGTTAATTTTTGTATAAAGTATAAGGAAGGGGTCCAGGTATAAGGTATAGTTTAATGGTCTTCTACATATGGCTAGCCAGTTTTCCCAGCACCATTTATTAAATAGGGAATCTTTTCCCCATTTCTTGTTTTTGTCAGGTTTGTCAAAGATCAAATGGTTGCAGATGTGTGGTGTTATTTCTGAGGACTCTGTTCTGTTCCATTGGTCTATACCTCTGTTTTGGTACCAGTACCATGCTGTTTTGGTTACTGTAACCTTGTAGTATAGTTCGAAGCCAGGTTGTGCTGCCTCCACCTTTGTTGTTTTTGCTTAGGATTGTCTTGGCTCTTTTTTGGTTCCATATGAAATTTAAAGTAGTTTTTTCTAATTCTGCGAAGAAAGTCAGTGGTAGTTTGATGGGAATAGCATTGAATAATCTATAAATTACTTTGGGCAATATGGCCATTTTCACCATATTAATTCTTCCTATCCATTAGTATGGAATGTTTTTCCATTTGTTTGTGTCCTCTCTTATTTCCTTGAACAGTGGTTTGTAGTCCTCCTTGAAGAGGTCCTTCACATCCCTTGTAAGTTGTATTCCTAGGTATTTTATTCTTTTTGTAGCAGTTGTGAATGAGAGTTTGCTCATGATTTGGCTGTTTGTCTATTATTGGTATAAAGGAATGTTTGTGATTTTTGTCATTGATTTTGTATCCTGAGACTTTGCTGAAGTTGCTTATCAGCTTAAGGAGATTTTGGGCTGAGACAGTGGGGTTTTCTAAATAGACAATCATGTCATCTGCAAACAGATAATTTGACTTCCTCTCTTCCTATTCGAATACCCTTTATTTCTTTCTCTTGCCTGATTGCCCTGGCCAGAACTTCCAATATTATGTTGAATAGGAGTGGTGAGAGAGGGCACCCTGGTTTTGTGCCGGTTTTCAAAGGGAATGCTTCCAGCTTTTGCCCATTCAGTACAATATTGACTGTGGGTTTGTCATAAATAGCTCTTA
>NW_012103166.1:691791-696218 GCF_000951045.1 Mandrillus leucophaeus
TGATGCTGGCCTCATAAAATGAGTTAGGGAGGATTCCCTCTTTTTCTATTGGTTGGAATAGTTTCAGAAGGAATGGTACCAGCTCCTCTTTGTACCTCTGGTAGAATTCTACTGTGAATCCATCTGGTCCTGGGCTTTTTTTGTTGGTGGACTATTAATTACTGCCATTGGTCTATTCAGAGATTCAACTTCTTCCTGGTTTAGTCTTGGGAGGGTGTATGTGTCCAGGAGTTTATCCATTTCTTCTAGATTTTCTAGTTTATTTGCGTAGAGGTGTTTATAGTATTCTCTGATGGTAGTTTGTATTTCTGTGGGATCGGTGGTGATCTCCCCTTTATCATTTTTTGTTGTATCTGTTTGATTCTTCTCTCTTTTCTTCTTTATTAATCTGGCTAGCAGTCTATCTATTTTGTTAATCTTTTCAAAAAACCAGATCCTGGATTCATTGATTTTTTTTTTAAGGGTTTTTTTTTGTGTCTGTATCTCCTCTTCTGCTCTGATCTTAGTTATTTCTTGTATTGTGCTAGCTTGAATTTGTTTGCTCTTCCTTCTGTGGTTCTTTTAATTGCGATGTTAGGGTGTTAATTTTTACATCTTTCCTGCTTTCTCCTGTGGGCATTTATTTAGTGCTTATATAAACTTCCCTCTAAACACTGCTTTAGCTGTGTCCCAGAGATTCTGGTATGTTGTATCTTTGTTCTCATTGGTTTCGAAGAACTTATTTATTTCTGCCTTCATTTTGTTATTTACCCAGTAGTCATTCAGGAGCAGGTTGTTCGGTTTCCATGTAGTTGTGCAGTTTTGAGTGAATTTCTTAATCCTGAGTTCTAATTTGATTCACTGTGGTCTGAGAGACTGTTCGTTATAATTTCTGTTCTTTTGCATTTGCCGAGGAGTGTAGATATCTATCTACAGAACTTGGTCCAGAGCTGAGTTCAAGTCCCGAATATCCTTGTTACTGTTCTGTTTCGTTGATCTGTGTAATACTGACAGTGTGGTGTTAAAGTCTCCCACTGTTTTTGTGTGGGAGTCCAAGTCTCTTTGTAGGTCTTTAAGAACTTCCTTTGTGAATCTGGATGCTCCTGTATTGGATGCATATATATTTAAGATAGTTAGCTCTTCTTGTTGCATTGATCCCCTAATTTTTGTATTTTTAGTAGAGACAGAGTTTCACCATGTTGGCCAGGCTGGTCTCAAACTCCTGACCTCAGGTGATTCACCCACCTTGGCCTCCCAAAGTGCTGGGATTATAGGCGTGAGCCACCGCGCCCGGCCTAAACTGGTAGTTTAATGCAGAATCTTATTTTCACTCTTACCAATAAAATGGTTTTGCATACAAAGTTAAGAGTGGACTCTAACATTTGTGTCTTAACCTTCTATAGAACTGTCAAGTAATCCACCTCTGGCTACCATCCTTATTCCTCCTCATGCTCGGATTCAAGCAGCTGCTTCAACCCCCACAAATGCCACAGCAGCCTCAGGTAAGAACGTTCTAAGTCTCTTCTATAAAAACATATTCTGGGCTGGGCGCAGTGGCTCACACGTGTAATCCCAGCACTTTGGGAGGCCGTGGTAGGTGGATCACCTGAGGTCAGGAGTTCGAGACCAGCCTGACCAACAAGGGGTGAAACCTCCTCTCTACTAAAAATAAAAAATTAGCTAGGTGTGGTGGCAGGTGCCTGTAATCCCAGCGTCTGGGGAGGCTGAGATAGGAGAATTGCTTGAAACCGGGAGGCAGAGGTTACATTGAGCTGAGATCGTGCCACTGCACTCCAGCCTGGGTGACAGAGAAAGCCTCTGTCTCAAAAAAAAAAAATTGTTTTTCAAAAGACATGATTACCTTTCATTTCATTTGATGAGTATGAACATTTAATACCTTTTATGTATCAAAAACAGCACAGCCAAATGAGTAAACCTGAATAAAATTTTTTGCTTTATTTCCAAAAAGCATAAAACAAAAGTACCCACCAGGACCTTATATATAAGATATAAATATCTTCTGATAATGATGTTAAATTCTGTCATCTTAGCAAAAGGATCACTTGAGGCCAGGAGTTCAAGATCAGCCTGGACAGCATAGTGAGACCCCATCTAAAAAATAAAAATAAATTTAAAAAAATTTTTTAAGTTAACGGTTTTTATGTAATTTCAGTAGGAAGTCAAATCAAATGAGATGTTTATAGCTGAAAACATAAACATATTGTTACTGAAAATAATTCACTTTTGTTTTTTTCCCCTCGAATGTAAATTATAGTAGTATACTAGAGAGGCAAATTTCCAAGAAGTATAAGCTATAAGTTTATACTTATATTTAATCATTTTCTTTAATCATTTGAAAGGACTAAAACTGCAATGCAAATACGTTTAACTGAGATTTAGATCAGAATGTGACGAGACTCTTATATACCAAAAAAAAAAATTATTCACGGGTTAGAGCTAGGGTGTACTGTGGGCCCGAAGCCAGCTAATGGTGAGGCCTGATTTAGTGAGAATCGGTGTCCTTGGAGATACTCTGAAAATATCCAACCCTTAAGAGTGAAGTAAAGTTCTTCCAAATAATGACTGGATGCTTTTAAAACTTAAAAGCTTTTAAAAGTTAGAAACATAATAGGTAGCACAATTAGGGGCTCAGAATTTGGCACCTTTATTTTCTCTCTCTCTGTCCAAAAAGCTAATGGCAGGAGCTGACTTCATTTTCTTTAAATAGTCTTGAACTGAGTTGGATCAGATCCATTTTTGCCTAAGGGTATTTATGCTGCAGGAGAGAAAATCTTTGCTTACTAGTTCTCATCATTAAACAGTAAGGTCAAAAACCATGTCCCGTTTGATATGGTGGTGTTTCTGTTTAATCTTAATCTTTTAAAACGTTGCTAATAAAGATATAAAACATTCTAGTTCATGTTCAGGAAAAGTCTGGAAAGAAAGATCTGTTTTCTTGTTCCAAGTTTATCAGCACATGCTACCTTGAGAAAGTCATTTGAACTTTATTAGTTTTATTAGTGTCTTATTCATTTTCCCAGTCTGTAAAATGGAGTGGCAATTACTTTAGGACGACATTTGTCTTTACTTGTCTTTATTTGTCTGTACTTTAGGACAGCATTGCCACTCCATTTTACAGTTGAGAAAGTGTGCTGAAATCTGCTTTAAAGTGTTTAAAGTAAAAATATTTTTTAAAGTATGACCTATTTAGAATCAAGACAGAATTGCTATGAGCCATTAACAAATTTAATACTGGCCCAGGTTACATTAATTGTTTACAATATGAAAAAGGCCCTAACCCTGAACTAACACATTTACTTATTTTATTGAGCTCATTTCCACAGTTTTACTTAGAATGGCTTTACACGGTGTATAAAAATGAGTAGGTTTTGAGCAGTTTAAACTAACTTTCTTAATGCAGGATACCAAACTTAATTAATGATTGTGACTTATGTTTTTGAGCAAATTGTCTGCTTAGTAGGAGCTTAGTATAATCTGATTTTCATGTTGTTTTGATACAGGTTACAGCAAACCGCAAAATAATAATAATAATTTACATGTGTATATTTTTACAGCTGTAGAAATCAGATTTCAACATAAAAATGGAAACTGACATTGAACTTTGACTCTGAGAGTTTACTCCAAAGTTGAATTGGGGTATGGGGAAGTTAATAGAGGAATGGTAAGCTGAGGTCAGAGCTAAAATTAGTTTAGAGAAATGCATGCTTTGAGTACCTTAATAATTACCAAAGAGGATATTTCAGATATTGGTCTGAGCTAAAGTAAATAAAGAAGTGTTATAATTCTGTTAAAATTTTCCATTGTTCATTAGATAAAAGCACACTGGTGTCGTAGAAAAAACGGTGTTTCTGGCCCCGCTGTTTAAGAAATATTTCTCCTTTAGGGCCTCAGATTTGTTACTGAAAGAGATAGAGTAAGTGAACTTAACATCATCATTTTAACAAGAAATGTGAGTTTCAAATAGATAACTTTTTTTAAAGTTCCCCTCATTGTAACCCAAAAACAGTTTAACCACAGTATAGTTAAACAGTTTTCTATGGCGCTGCAGTAGTGAAGCCCCAAGTATGTCACCAAACATACCTCAGGAAATGCTGGTCTAGACCAAGTGATTGATTGCTTGGCCTTCTGGGTGCCTGTAGTTAAAGATTCATGTATACTTTAAATAAGAATTTGTCAGTGTGAGTTACATTCTTTTGTAAGACCTTAAAATATATAAGTCCCCAGCCAGGCGCGGTGGCTCTCGCCTGTAATCCCAGCACTTTGGGAGGCCGAGGCAGGCGGATCACCTGAGGTTGGGAGTTCAAGACCAGCCTGACCAATGTGGAGATACCCTGTCTCTACTAAAAATACAAAAGTAGCCGGGCATGGTGACGCATATCTGTAATCCCAGCTACTCGGGAGGTTAAGGCAAGAGAATCACTTGAACC